>NC_091174.1:13327408-13337408 GCF_040958095.1 Procambarus clarkii
AACCATTACGTGCCTCTGTAACCCTTTCCCCTACCGCCCACAAGATGGGTATGGGGTGCATAATAAATGAACTAAACTAACTATGTACAGTGTAGGAAGAAGACAGGAGCCGTAGAGCTGCAGACCATCACAGATACTGACCACACCAAGAGGTGGTTATATGGTTATAACCATGGTTAGGGGAGCCGGTCGGCCGAGCGGACAGCACGCTGGACTTGTGATCCTGTGGTCCTGGGTTCGATCCCAGGCGCCGGCGAGAAACAATGGGCAGAGTTTCTTTCACCCTATGCCCCTGTTACCTAGCAGTAAAATAGGTACCTGGGTGTTAGTCAGCTGTCACGGGCTGCTTCCTAGGGGTGGAGGCCTGGTCGAGGACCGGGCCGCGGGGACACTAAAAAGCCCCGAAATCATCTCAAGATAACCTCAAGAAGGTGGTTATATGGTTATATCCACCATATAACCCTCATAATAACTCCGTCATCAATCAGTAGAGAGAAGGCTGGGCGGAGTGTGCATTGCTTAACTGCCAGAAGGTATTTGGCACCATCTCGCAGGAAAGCCTTCCGTGCCAACTGATGAACTAGGCTGGAAGATGCGGTACCTCTCGGGCTAGAAACAGAGGGAAACTGTGAGAGAGAGAAGTCGTAGTGGCGATATGTGGCAAGAAACGTATCGTATCGATACTGAAACTAAATCTGGTCGTGGAGTATACCAATGACCTGTCATGAGAAAATATTTCCTTCATATTTGTAAAAAGGTCGACGGAACGGATTATAAATGACGATGAGGGTACAGGGATCCCTGACGATCTCCAGCACTGGGCCAAATGACGGTTATTTGAATTCAACTCTTGACAAATGCAAAGTAATGAGGAGCAGCAGGAAAAAGGGAGCAAAGATAGGACAGGTTACAAAAGGCAGATGGTTGTTGGAATGGCCTCTTAGAACACTGAGAGTTATTATCCATTAAAAAACTATTAATAAAGACAGGAGCACCACAAGCATAACTATTCCTGTAAATACAAATAAGTAACCTCGTTCCCATATACGGTAGTGCATGGTTCTTAACTTTTAGATCATATCTTTATATATATATGCCCGAAATACCTGCATGTACTAGCGGCTTTACAAGAATGTAAATACCGTACGAAGCTATGTATCCTCACAAAACCCAATGTACCTTCTTGTTTATAACTAAATAAATAAATATATTGATACAGCTTGGCATGCGGTGAAGATACAAGGTGATGGCTTGCATGTACTGGCGACACCCAGGCAAGACTGGCGCCAGCCATAACAAACAACAGGCGCAATATCCACAACCAAGACTACAATGGCGTTCGATGGTGCGAAGGACTTCCTTCATTACACTACCGGTAGACAAGGGGTTGTTGAGGCTCAAGGCGTTCCGCTCTCCCCTCCCACCGGTGGGGAGCAACAGGCAGCGGTCTGGTCATGTTCACGGTACAAGTATAGTTCTACACCTTTCAACATGACCCATTTCCCACGCTTATAAAGGTACAGGACGTGATCAGGTCTTGTTCAACTGGCCACAAGGAAACAATGAGAGTTTATTATCTCCGACAGCCTCTTAACACAAACCATTCTGTACAATGTCATATTTTCTTTCTAGAGTAGTGCTCTCCTGTGCCTTATAAACATGTTAACATATGCACAATGAAATCACATTAACATGATGTATTAATCAGAAAATCAGTAGGAGGCATAAGGAGTGTTCGAACCTGCACACCTGGTACTCCCAAGCTAGGGTGCTAGCTTGGGAGTACCAGGGTTCGAACCCTCCACATGGCTCCTACTGATTTTCTCATGTTAAAATATGTGTACCACGCAGCCCTATCTACGCACACTTATATCTCCACTCTATCCTCTTGAAGTCTACGTTGAAGAACATTTTAACTGATGACTGTATTAACTGCCAATCTGATCCAACGATTTGGCCAAACTTCTAAACATTCAACAAAGTTTTTCCATAGAGCAATCAAGAGCTAGAGCGGAAAAAAATTACAATTGTAACTAGATTTTGTGACGTTATGGGCCTCAAGCTGTCTCCTCTCTCTCTTCCTCGTCACTCAATTTACGAGTGACCAGGAAGAGAGTGACCGGGAAGAGTTGCCAGGAAGAGAGTGACCGGGAAGAGTTGCCAGGAAGAGAGTGACCGGGAAGAGAGTGACCGGGAAAAGAGTGACCGGGAAGAGAGTGACCAGGAAGAGAGTGACCAGGAAGAGAGTGACCAGGAAGAGAGTGACCAGGAAGAGAGTGACCAGGAAGAGAGTGACCGGGAAGAGAATGACCAGGAAGAGAGTGACCAGGAAGAGAGTGACCAGGAAGAGAGTGACCGGGAAGAGAATGACCAGGAAGAGAGTGACCAGGAAGAGAGTGACCAGGAAGAGAGTGACCAGGAAGAGAATGACCAGGAAGAGAATGACCAGGAAGAGAGTGACCAGGAAGAGAGTGACCGGGAAGAGAGTGACCAGGAAGAGAGTGACCGGGAAGAGAGTGACCGGGAAGAGAGTGACCGGGAAGAGAGTGACCGGGAAGAGAGTGACCGGGAAGAGAGTGACCAGGAAGAGAATGACCAGGAAGAGAATGACCAGGAAGAGAATGACCAGGAAGAGAGTGACCAGGAAGAGAGTGACCGGGAAGAGAGTGACCAGGAAGAGAGTGACCGGGAAGAGAGTGACCGGGAAGAGAGTGACCGGGAATAGAGTGACCGGGAAGAGAGTGACCGGGAAGAGAGTGACCGGGAAGAGAGTGACCAGGAAGAGAATGACCAGGAAGAGAATGACCAGGAAGAGAATGACCAGGAAGAGAGTGACCAGGAAGAGAGTGACCGGGAAGAGAGTGACCAGGAAGAGAGTGACCGGGAAGAGAGTGACCGGGAAGAGAGTGACCGGGAAGAGAGTGACCGGGAAGAGAGTGACCGGGAAGAGAGTGACCAGGAAGAGAGTGACCAGGAAGAGAGTGACCGGGAAGAGTGACCGGGAAGAGAGTGACCGGGAAGAGAGTGACCGGGAAGAGAGTGACCGGGAAAAGTGACCGCTTCTGCACAATAACCTTAACCTCAGAAGCTAGATTTCGTTGTTAAAAGTTCCCATTTGATCACAGCAGGAGCGGGAATTGCACTGAGAGTAAGAGATGAACAGCTCGGGGAAATATAAAGATCCCAGAGATCATCTGTGACACTGTGGGGGTGTTACGGAGGCTGCTGAGCCTCTGACGTCACGCACCTCTCAGAACATTAGGAAGGATGAGAGAGAAGACACTAGATGATGTAACAGCAAGTGGTGTATCTTCAGGTAAATCCTGACAGTTACTCCAGCTGATCAAAATGTCACAACAAGCAACGGATTCAACCTTAGCTTGAGGGAGGGAGTTATGAAGGGGAAAGCGCCAAGCCATGACGACTATATAGCACTGGGAAGGAGGTCAGGATTAGGATTTGGGATGGGACGGGGAGGAGGAATGGTGCCCAATTGAACGCCGACCTGCATGAGGCGAGACCGTCGCTCTACCGTCCATCCCAAGTGATTGGACGGACCTTAGCTTGAGTAACATCATAATAGTAGGCAGTGAGGTGATCTGGTGGCCGTCAGGCAAGCAGAGGTGGTTGGTCACTTGGGAGAACACAAAATATACCGGCCAGTTCTGCTACAATCGTCGGCGACTGAGAGTGGAGAGGGAGGATGCCTCGTTACATTGTGCATGCCTCGGGGGATACATAAACAACGAGGCAGACTTTACGCCAAAGGCTTCGAGCAACCGAGAAGAAGCCGACATTGGGATGGGCGCGAATCGTTCTTTTCACTGATGATGGTGATATTGAACGCATACATACCCACCAAACACACACCGAAACTACGACGTTGGTGTAACGTTCAAACAAGTATTAACACCTCCTAACCAGTTATAACAACCAATATAGCAAGTTGTAACAACGTTCTAATACGTCATAAACACGTTAAGCCAAGATGTAACAACTTTATTACAAGTTGTAACAAGCGGAAAATAGACACAGTTACGGTTTGTGTTTCCAGGGTATAGGAAGCCATCTTGTTGTAACTACAGATCACCTGCAGAAGTGGAGCCACGAAGAGCTGGAATGACTCGGTAGAACTTATCAACCAAAATAGAACTTGTGAGTGAGACTACCAAGACTGACCGGTAGTGCTGGGAGGAAACTGTGCCACTCTTTGGTCTGGAGAACTGGGGAACTGGTGGCATTCCCAGGAGTAAAATGTTTGTGAACCATTGAACGCTGTTATAGTTTAGTGAAGACCTGAGGCAGTGGCAGCGAGGTAGCAGAGTTTTTGTAGTGTCAGCACTATTAATTAAATTATACAACGCACTCGCTAAAATACGGTGATTAGTTTATTGCATTAACATACAATGTTTACATTTATTAAACAGGTTATGAACTCCAAAGCACCAAGAGCACCACTGTCTATACACAATAATAACATTTGATTAGGAAGTTTCGATGCACGTAAGCTGTTTAATAAATGTAAACAAAGCCGCCAAAGACTGAGGAAAGATGTACAGGTTCCTAAGTGGATGCGCAAATGTTTGTTGAATCTTGGCTCTGGGCCTTTATACAGCCAGCCAAGACTATATGAAGGGTTACTGTACAGCTTGTCCTCTAGGGAAGATCTTGGGAAGATCTTGTCCTCGATCCCATCGAGGTAATGATTACAAAACCACTAAGTAATTCGTGCTATTATCTACTTCCTGTCCATGGTGAAGATAGGTTGACGTTACGTTAGTTTATAGTTAAGGTTAGAGTTAGATTTCATTACGTTTAGTTACGTTAATATAGTATATTATTTTCCAAAATGTCAAATTTTGGAAAATAACACATTTAGGCACATTTGCACATTTGCATTTATGCAGCTACTCTAAACTATATGAAGGGGTGTAACAGAGTTAATAAAGAATTAGCTACGTGATGCAAAAATTTTCCATCTCGCAAGATGGTTAGTCATACAGGGCCAAATGAACAGTAGTCTGCACTGGCAAACTCTAGATGCAATAATAGGACATCAAGAATGATTTTTTTTGAGGGTCAATATATGGCGCTAAAAATCTATGGTAATGACCCAGACGTCTTCAACTACCGGTGATGGACACGAGGCTCACAGCCTCGTGTCACTCTTGTATAGTTCTCGTTGATCAGATAATACAAAGAAAAGTCACTCTGTGAACGGCATTAACAACACATTCACAAAACTTACGACAAGAGATAAGAGGCCAAGTTTAGTCTTACCTCTGTTGGCCAACTTGCGACTCAAGGCTCGGCAAGCACTCACCTGTGGAAGAGAGACATACCATTAGGTTATTTAGCTATGTTGTCAGAAATATATTAGACCCGTGTACCCTTTGGAGTGACACCTACACCCTGCACTACCACCACTACCACCAACCACCCTGCACTACCACCACTACCACCAACCACCCTGCACTACCACCACTACCACCAACCACCCCTGCACGACCACCACTACCACCAACCACCCCTGCACGACCACCACTACCACCAACCACCCTGCACGACCACCACTACCACCAACCACCCTGCACGACCACCACTACCACCAACCACCCTGCACGACCACCACTACCACCAACCCCCCTGCACGACCACCACTACCACCAACCACCCCTGCACGACCACCACTACCACCAACCACCCTGCACGACCACCACTACCACCAACCACCCTGCACGACCACCACCCCTGCACGACCACCACTACCACCAACCACCCTGCACGACCACCACTACCACCAACCACCCCTGCACGACCACCACTACCACCAACCACCCCTGCACGACCACCACTACCACCAACCACCCTGCACGACCACCACTACCACCAACCACCCCTGCACGACCACCACTACCACCAACCACCCCTGCACGACCACCACTACCACCAACCACCCTGCACGACCACCACTACCACCAACCACCCTGCACGACCACCACTACCACCAACCACCCTGCACGACCACCACTACCACCAACCCCCCTGCACGACCACCACTACCACCAACCACCCCTGCACGACCACCACTACCACCAACCACCCTGCACGACCACCACTACCACCAACCACCCTGCACGACCACCACCCCTGCACGACCACCACTACCACCAACCACCCTGCACGACCACCACTACCACCAACCACCCCTGCACGACCACCACTACCACCAACCACCCCTGCACGACCACCACTACCACCAACCACCCTGCACGACCACCACTACCACCAACCACCCCTGCACGACCACCACTACCACCAACCACCCCTGCACGACCACCATCCAGCACGACCTCCACTACCACCAACCACCCCTGCACGACCACCACCCCTGCACGACCACCACTACCACCAACCACCCCTGCACGACCACCACTACCACCAACCACCCTGCACGACCACCACTACCACCAACCACCCTGCACGACCTCCACTACCACCAACCACCCCTGCACGACCACCACTACCACCAACCACCCCTGCACGACCACCATCCAGCACGACCTCCACTACCACCAACCACCCCTGCACGACCACCACCCCTGCACGACCACCACTACCACCAACCACCCCTGCACGACCACCACTACCACCAACCACCCCTGCACGACCACCACTACCACCAACCACCCCTGCACGACCACCATCCAGCACGACCTCCACTACCACCAACCACCCCTGCACGACCACCACCCTGCACGACCACCACTACCACCAACCACCCCTGCACGACCACCACTACCACCAACCACCCTGCACGACCACCACCCTGCACGACCACCACTACCACCCTACCACTGTCCACCACAATATGGACGCTATACCATTGTTCTAACGGACAAACTTCCTATCCGCATCGGTATATTAAACGTTAGAAAACTTTAATTTTCTAAGTTAGACAAATGACATGAAGAGGCTGGCTGAGGAGCCCGTTCTCTATATTTGCCACTCCGTAAACATTTCAACCATTTAGCGTAACTAGAAACGCACGAACCCAAGCAACCCACCTAACCTATCGACGCCTGCACATAGAAAACGATAATATTTGTGAGCCGTTACTTTTGTGAATAGGTTCCACTTGTAAAGTTGGTTATGAGAACGTAATCAACACGGCCTATAAGTGGTGAGAACAGGTTGGGCTACCATCGTCCGGAACGATAACTTATGGGCACAATATACGAGTATGATGGAGTTGTCATATACATTGACAGAAGTTCTTTAATACATAAGTGTCTTGTAAAGGCTATTCAAACAAAATCTATTTTTCATAAGAAATAATTATTCAATGTTTACAACATTAATTTAGGGATACTAGAGGCCTGTGTACCTCTATATTGGCTTGTGTGAGGTGAGGTAACAAGCCTATCCTGTTTTTCAGCGAAACATTTACAACAAAAACACTATAAAACATTCTACATCTTCACTTCTATTATCAAAATAAAACAGAGTGAATGTTGACACTCTGGGTTCACTTGTTTATTTTAATACACTTGTTGGCTTACTCTACACATTATCATTTACTCTGAGTTCATTTAATGTCTAGTTTATAAAATAGCAACCTTGAGAATGAACTAAAATGTTAGTCTATAAAAATAACGTTATATAAAGTTCATATTGCTTCAGCACTCACTGCGCTCAGCGCTCCATCCTTAGGTTGAAGATCCTCTGGCGCACTTCAGAGCTCCTAAAATGCTTAATAAATACCGGCTTTATGAATCAGGGCGGCGACGGTAGTGATCTCCGGAACTCTCACAAGGGAGGTTAGTCCTCCCTTGTGTGTCTCATGTCCACATCAACTACACCCTGGAGAATGTGGTAGGCTGCCACTACATCTCCCTCATATCCTGTGCTTTTCTAGTGTGGTGGAATGCAATTCCTGTATTCTGTACACGTAGATCACATGACCCTCAGGTCAGGTCTATTCTCTTGACAAATTTGTGGACCTGTAAAGTCTGGTGAGTGTGAGGTCCCGCAGGGTCTTCACACAGGTGCCACGGCGTCCTGAATGAATGGAAGGCGGTCCTCATGTTTACCCACGATGCACGACAGGACCCGGCAACATCTCTGTTGCTTCACGGTGAAGGTGGATGACCCGGCAACATGTCTGTTGCTTCACAGCGAAGGTGGATGACCCAGCAACATGTCTGTTGCTTCACAGTGAAGGTGGATGACCCAGCAACATGTCTGTTGCCTCACAGCGAAGGTGGATGACCCAGCACCATGTTGCTTCACATCAGTTTTATGCGAGACAGTTCATCATGGCCTGAGGAGACATTCCTTTGGCTTCCTTGTTCCATTACATTTCTCAGTAGGATATATTTCTTGCCATTATTGTTCCCTTTCCTGTATGCCAACTGGGTCATTCCCTGTTTATTTACTATTTGAGCCTGCGGGATCAAGCTATTAGCACCTGGAACCTGCCTTTCTAACTGTCGGTTCTCTATTACAATAACTCCCAGCTCATTTTTCTTAATATCTAGTACATATATTTATCTATCTCTCTCTCACACTCTCACCCCCCCAACCCAACCACTTGGGGTGGACAGTAGGGCGACGGTCTCGCTTCCTGAAGGTCGGCGTTCAATCCCCGACCGTCCAAGTGGTTGGGCACCATTCCTTCCCTCCGTCTCATCCCAAATCCTTATCCTGACCCCTTCCCAGTGCTATATAGTCGTAATGGCTTGGCCCTTTCCCCTGATAGTTCAATTCAATTCAATTCTCACCCCCCCCCTCCACACACACTGGAATATGCAGCTCCAGTATGGAGGTCCATATCTTGTCAAGCATAAAACTAAATTGGTGCAGAGGTTTGCTACCAGACTAGTGCCCGAACTGAGGGGCATGAACTATGAGGAGAGACTACGGGAATTAAACCTCATGTCGCTGGAAGATAGGAGAGTTAGGGGGGACATGATCACCACATACAAGATTCTCAAAGGAATTGATAGGTAGACAAAGAGTTTATTTAACACAAGGGGGGGGCACACGCACTAGGGGACACAAACGTTCAGTGGAATGCCACTAGGCTAGTCCCAGAACAAAGAGGCATGAGTTAGGAGGAAAGCCTGCGCGAAATGCACCTCACGACACTGGAAGACAGGAGTAAGGGCAGACATGATCACTACCTACAAAATTCTTAGAGGAATTGACAGGGTAGATAGGGATAAACTGTTTAACAAGGGTGGTACGTGAACAAGGGGACACAGGTGGAGACTGAGTACCCACATGAGCCACAGAGACGTTAGAAATAACTTTTTTCAGTGTCAGAGTAGTTAACAAGTGGAATACATTAGGTAGTGATGTGGTGGAGGCTGACTCCATACACAGTTTCAAATGTAGATATGATAGAGCCCAGTAGGCTCAGGAATCTGTGCACCAGTTGACTGACAGTTGAGATGCGGGACCAAAGAGCCAGAGCTCAACCCCCCGCAAGCACAACTAGGTGAGTATAACTAGGTGAATACACAGGTGAAAATTGAGTGCCCAAATGAGCCATGAGGATATTAGAAATAATTTGTTTAGTGTCAGAGTAGTTAATAAATGAAATGCATTAGGCAGTGATGTGGTGGAGGCTGACTCCATACACAGTTTCAAGGGTAGATTTGATAGAGCTCAATAGACTCAGGAACCTGTACACCTGTTGATTGACGGTTGAGAGGTGGGACCAAAGAGCCGAAGCTCAACCCCAGCAAGCACAACTAGGTGAATACACAAACAGGACACAGCTCGTAGCAGTTGACCAACTCCCAGGAACCTTACTACTAGGTGAACAGGTTATTAGGTGAAAGAAATTCTGGCCATTTGTTTCTGCCTTGGACTGGAATCGAACCAGAGTCGGCGAAATGCTAATCCCGAACAATATTCGCCCGGCCGCCAGGACCCTGTTGGTATGAGTATTGTATGTGTGGGAGGCACCTGTATCTGTGTATGCCAGTGTCAG
>NC_091174.1:13339908-13419908 GCF_040958095.1 Procambarus clarkii
CTGCTACACGACGGGGAGGGCCGCCAGGGGGCCCCTTCCCTGCTACACGACGGGGAGGGCCGCCAGGGGGCCCCTTCCCTGCTACACGACGGGGAGGGCCGCCAGGGGCCCCTTCCCTGCTACACGACGGGGAGGGAAGGTGGCCGCCAGGGGCCCCTTCCCTGCTACACGACGGGGAGGGAAGGGGGCCGCCAGGGGCCCCTTCCCTGCTACACGACGGGGAGAGGGAAGGGGGCCGCCAGGGGCCCCTTCCCTGCTACACGACGGGGAGGGAAGGGGGCCGCCAGGGGCCCCTTCCCTGCTACACGACGGGGAGAGGGAAGGGGGCCGCCAGGGGCCCCTTCCCTGCTACACGACGGGGAGAGGGAAGGGGGCCGCCAGGGGCACCTTCCCTGCTACACGACGGGCAGGGAAGGGGGCCGCCAGGGGCCCCTTCCCTGCTACACGACGGGGAGAGAGAAGGGGGCCGCCAGGGGCCCCTTCCTTGCTAAACGACGGGGAGGGCCGCCAGGGGGCCCCTTCCTTGCTACACGACGGGGAGGGAAGGGGCCGCCAGGGGCCCCTTCCTTGCTACACGACGGGGAGGGCAGGGGGCCGCCAGGGGCCCCTTCCTTGCTACACGACGAGGAGGGCAGGGGAGGGCCGCCAGGGGCCCCTTCCTTGCTACACGACGGGGAGGGCAGGGGGCCGCCAGGGGCCGCTTCCTTGCTACACGACGGGGAGGGCAGGGGGCCGCCAGGGGCCCCTTCCTTGCTACACGACGAGGGAAGGGGGCAGGGGGCGCCAGGGGCCCCCTTCCTTGCTACACGACGGGGAGGGCAGGGGGCCGCCTGGGGCCCCTTCCTTGCTACACGACGGGGAGGGCAGGGGGCCGCCAGGGGCCCCTTCCTTGCTACACGACGGGGAGGGCAGGGGGCGGGGGGCAGGGGCCGCCCGGGGCCAAGAGGTCCTGCTGGTATTTTCCTCTTGTCGGGCTTGTTTGATCTGGGTCCCTGGGGCAGGTTGTTGGCCAATATTTGCTCTCCTGTCATTGATCTGTCCTGCAGCCCCCTCTCTCTCTCTACCCCTTTCCCTCTCTACCCATCTCCCAGCCCTCTCTTCCACCCTCTCTCTCCCCGGTATTTGTCCCTCTCCCTTCCCCCCAGTCCTCTCTTCCTCCTGCCCTCTCCCAGCCGTCCCCTCCCTCTCGGGTTAGGGGGGGGGGGAAGGGTTAGGGAGGAATAAGCGAGGGGAAATATCCTGCGAAGCGAGGAAGACGATAGCGAGGAGGGAGTAGGTAAGGAGACCTACGGGAGGGATCATGAAGGACGAAGAGATAATACACTAAGAGCCAGATATGAGAGAGCAATAAACGCCTGATAAGGAAGCATAAGAATTAAGGGACATTTCACAGGCATATCTGCCCATGCCAGCAGGCCAATGTTACTGTTCTGAATCAAGAGTTACAGTCGCCGTTACATGTTCTATTTTGTGTTGATATGTTTACCACCTTACTAATATCCTCCCTTGAGAAAATCGGTAGAAGCCATGAAGAGGATTCGAACCCTGCACACTGGGTACTCCCATGCATGCGTCCTAAACAACTCTGCCATGACATGCTCAAAAGCAATGCAACCTGGTATTCAACTGAATCTTCTAGACTGTTTAGGGAGTCCTGAAGCTTCCTCTGAAGCCCAATTAGGATTTCATAGGTTGCCCACATGCACTCTGGCTGTGGTCTAGGAGTTCTACCTCCAACACTTCTCTTCAAATGCACAAAGAAATCACATTAACGATTCAGTTGAGCCCCAGTTGGCATTGCTTTTGAGCATGTCGTGGCAGAGTGGTTTAGGGCGCATGCTTGGGAGTACCTAGTGAGCAGGTTCGAATCCTCATCATAGCTTATTCTGATTTTCTCATCGATACACGACGTTAATGTCAATACTTTGTGTAATATCCCCGGTGTTATGTCCTTCGGTCCATTCGTACACCCGTGCCGCCCTTACTCTTCGCCACGCCAGGTAATGGTCCCTAACATTCGTACACCCGTGCCGCCCTTACTCTTCGCCACGCCAGGTAATGGTCCCTAACATTCGTACACCCGTGCCGCCCTTACTCTTCGCCACGCCAGGTAATGGTCCCTAACGCAGGGGTCAGCACGCCTCAGTTCCCAACCCACTGGTCCAGAGTTTGATGCCCACTCAGGGCAAGACGTTTGCGAACCTTCACTTACACCTGGCAGTACAAACCCTCTACTGCAATACCTTAGGCTGACAAACCGAATCCTTGAAGGATGCACTCCATTCTGTACCTCATATCTGCCAATGAACAAATCCTATTCATTGGCAGTTAACCAATTCCCTTGATCCTTTTCTGGCCGAAACGCTGCGCGTACTAGTGGCTTCACAAGATTGTAATTACTATGCTATGTATCCTCACAATCCCAATATACCTTCTTGCATATATAAATAAATAAATAAATAAATAAACCTGTTAATAGTTACTCTATAATTGGCACTCCTAAGTTTTCTTACACTATCCTCCAGTACATTAAGGCAGACCACAGGATGGTTCCCATTACTTCAAGATGTTCCCCATCTTACTGACCCATCCCCATCCCTGACAAGAGGAAGCCAGCTTAGCTTAGCTGCCAACACCCACACATCGTGTCAGCAAGGCGGACAGCCCGCCGCCTGCTTTCATACCTCTCACTGTATTTCCCACTTCTATACTTCCCTTCACCTATGCCTCTCCTTCCTCTTTACTCAAAAAAAAAAAAAAAAAAAAAAAAAAAAAAAAAAAAAAAAAAAAAAAAAAAAAAAAAAAATCTTCCTGACCCATCACCCTATACACCCTATACAACACCAAGGACAGATACAATGTGATTAGTTTTCTCCCCGTATCAAACTGCTGGGACCACGGGCCGAGCCTGAGAGTCATCCACTATCAACACGTTTTACCTTTAGTGTCAGAATGTCTCATAATACTTGGAGCCTTATTCCTCTTACACTGATCCATCATAATCTGGGGCCAGATTCACGAAGCAGTTACGCAAGCACCTACGAACCTGTCCATCTTTTCTCAATCTTTGGCGACTTTGTTTACATTTATTAAACAGTTAATGAGCTCCGAAGTACCAAGAGGCTGCTAATAACAATAACAACAGTTGATTGGGAAGTTTTCATGCTTGTAAACTGTTTAATAAATGTAACCAAAGCCGTCAAACATTGAGAAAAGATGTACACGTTCGTAGGTGCTATGATGTAAAATGATGAGGTAAAGATGTACACGTTCGTAGGTGCTATGATGTAAAATGATGAGGTAAAAGATGTACATGTTCGTAAGTACATGCGTAACAGCTTCGTGAATGTGGGACCTGAGCGACACACCGTCCGGGAGGGCAGTGATCACCACTTTCAACTGGAGGTTTGTGATCACTTTACCTTCCCTTAATGATGGAGGGTTACCTGGCGACGGTCCACTTCTCGTTTGCCTTTTCCTTCCCTTGTACAAGGTGTTGAAGCTGGCCACTCTCTCTTTCTTAAGAAGCTGCATTTACTTCTTCCCCCGTAACAGTAATAGTTCTGCCATTAACCCCAAGAGGGTTTCTCGAGGTGTTGTGAACGAGATAGTGTCACAACACCAGGTGCCTCAGACACCCCTCACGTACCTTCCCCC
This sequence comes from Procambarus clarkii, assembly GCF_040958095.1. NCBI lineage: Eukaryota > Metazoa > Arthropoda > Malacostraca > Decapoda > Cambaridae > Procambarus > Procambarus clarkii. The sequence continues at coordinate 13,343,566 of NC_091174.1, forward strand.
CCCCCCACCTGCCTATATTCCTGGGAGGGGGAAGCAACATGCTCAGGGGGGGGGGAATATAAACAAGTGACATTACCAGGATAAAGCGCGGACAACCTCCCCGGGCCGTCGCTACCCGGCCCTCGACCCCATCACCTATTAAATCACAATTTCCTTTGTGCTCACAGCGCTGAAGGCAAGAGATCTTACCAGCTGTTCCCTCTCATGTCCCCTGACCACGGAAGGAAGACAGAAATTATGAAAAGGCACTAAACCCGTATGACTATACTGTACAGCACCTGGAGGGAATACGAGATGGAGTAGGGGAAAGGAGTGAAGGAACAGTCTAGTGGTAGTCCCACACTTTAGGTCTCTACATCATCTCTGAAAACTGGGAAAGGGGGTTCACTTTTCTGGCTCATAAGTTTCCTCCATGCCATGCGGGCCAAGCGGGCCAAGCCCTACAATTTCTCGCCCTCTTCTGGCTTCACCTAAGCATTGCCTTGTGTTGGAAGTAGATCTTTACCAACTCGGGAAATTTTGACCCATAAAACTTCCCTGACAACTTGTCAAGGTTTTATGGGGCAGGTCCTGGGCAGCTTAACAGCCCCTCAGACTGCGTGCAGGGGCTGCTTTAGTTGGACGTCTGTGAGGAAATATTGAGGTAAACACAAATAACTGGTTTGAAAGAACATTTGGGGAAGTTGGGCAAGTTAGGGAAAAAGGCAACACAACCTAAAGTGTTATTTATGGAGAACGAAAGGGAACTGACACCCAAAGGGAACTGAATTCACGTGTTAGCACACACAAACACACACACACACACTTCCTAAGCAATAGGAAGCAGAGAGTTACAGTGAGGGGTGAGACCTCAGAATGGCATGAAGTCACCAGTGGAGTCCCACAGGGCTCTGTACTTGGACCTATCCTGTTTCTGAAATACGTAAATGATCTCCCGCAGGGTATAGACTCATTCCTCTTAATGTTTGCTGACGACGCCAAAATTATGAGGATTAAAAAACAGGAGGACAGCTTGAGGCTTCAAGAAGACCTGGACAAGCTGCAGTAATAGTCGAACAAATGGTTGTTAGAGTTTAATCCAAGCAAATGTAATGTAATGAAGATAGGTGTAGGGAGCAGGAGGCCAGATACTAGGTATCATTTGGGAGATGAAATACTTCAAGAGTCAGAGAGAGAAAGACCTGGGGATTGATATCACGCCTGACCTGTCTCCTGAAGCTCATATCAAGAGGATAACATCAGCGGCATATGCCAGGTTGGCTAACATAAGAACGGCCTTTAGAAACTTGTGTAAGGAATCATTCAGAACTTTGTATACCACATATGTCAGACCACTCCTGGAGTATGCAGCCCCAGCATGGAGTCCATTTCTAGTGAAGCATAAGACTAAACTGGAAAAGGTTCAAAGGTTTGCCACCAGACTAGTACCCGAGCTGAGAGGCATGAGCTATAAGAAGAGACTACGGGAATTAAACCTCTGGTCACTGGGAGACAGAAGAATTTGGGGGGAAATGATCACCGCATACAGGATTCTCAAAAGAATTGATAGGGTAAAAAAAAACTATTTAACACAAGGGGCACACGCACTAGGGGGACACTGGTGGAAATTGAGTGCCCAAATGAGCCATAGAAACATTAAAAATATTTTTTTCAGTGTCAGAGTAGTTGACAAATGGAATGCATTAGGAAGTGATATGGTGGAGGCAGACTCCACACACAGTTTCAAGTGTAGATATGATAGAGCCCAATAAGCTCAGGAACCTGTACATTAGTTGATTGACAGTTAAGAAGCGGGACCAAAGAGCCAGAGCTCAACCCCCGCAAGCACAACTAGATAATCACACACACATACACACGTAACACTACTGTGTGTGTGTATTATAATTAGATACGAGGAATGCTTTACGAATATAAGCAATGTCAAAAAGTCAAGTTGTTTATTTGGGTAAGTAAAAATACCCGTGTAGCTATATGATGATGATGATGATGATGATGATGATGATGATGATGATGATGATGATGATGATGATGATGATGATAAAGATGAGTAGAAAGAGCAGTATAAGGAATAAAAAGAGAAGAAGCAGAAGAGAAGAAACAGGAGTAATGGAAATAGTAATAATAGTAATAGTAGTAGAAGAGAGCCAGGCCGAAGGTTAGAATAAAGAAACAGCTAAAAATGAAAATGTAGTGAAGTATAGGGAAAAGTGAGAGACCGCTTGACCTCTATTACCGCCCTGATGACAGTACTGGTACTGGCGGCAGTACTGGTACTGGCGACAGTACTGGTACTGGCGGCAGTACTGGTACTGGCGGCAGTACTGACACACTTACGGACACTGATACTTGTATAGTGTAGCGAGGCTGGCATCATCCCTTCCTGAGTGGGAGGGGCCTGACAGCTGAGTGGACAGCGCTCGGGATTCGTAGTCCTGAGGTTCTGGGTTCGATCCCCGGTGGAGGCGGAAACAAATAGGCAGAGTTTCTTTCACCCTGATTAACCTGTTCACCTAGAAGTAAATAGGTACCTGGGAGTTAGACAGCTGCTACGGGCTGCTTCCTGGGGATGTGTAACAAGAAGGAGGCTTAGTCGAGGACCGGGCCGCGGGGATGCTAAGCCCCGAAATCATCTCAAGATAACCTCAAGATAACATCCCTGTGACAGTCGAACTAATCTGCGTGTCCCTTCCTCCTTAAGTACGTACTGGAGCATATCTTCTTGAGGTTATCTTGAGACGATTTCGGGGCTTAGTGTCCCCGCGGCCCGGTCCTCGACCAGGCCTCCACCCCAGGAAGCAGCCCGTGACAGCTGACTACCTCCCAGGTACCTATTTACTGCTAGGTAACAGGGGCATCAGGGTGAAAGACACTCTGCCATTGTTTCTCGCCGGCGCCCAGGATCGAACCCGGGATCACAGGATCACGCGTCCAGTGTTCTGTCTGCTCAGCCACCGGCTCCCCTATCGTATGGAGTGTGTGATGTGAATGATAGTGTATATGCCATACATTTCTTAAGTTAAAATGTATATTTTTAAGGGAAGAATAGCGGTCAGTGGGACTCTGACGTCACTGGTGACAGAATGGAGAGCTATGATTGGCTGTGGCGAAACTAATCAGCGTCAAGTTTGATGACGTCATGAGAGAGCTGGACACCTACAGCTCGTAAGATTTTATCTCATAAGATCAGGGATCTCGTAAGATTTTATCTCATAAGATCAGGGATCTCGTAAGATTTTATCTCATAAGATCAGGGTTCTCGTAAGATCTTATCTCATAAGATCAGGGTTCTCGTAAGATCTTATCTCATAAGATCAGGGTTCTCGTAAGATCTTATCTCATAAGATCTGGGTTCTCGTAAGATCTTACCACATAAGATCAGAGTTCTCGTAAGATCTTATCTCATAAGATCAGGGATCTCGTAAGATCTTATCTCATAAGATCAGGGTTCACGTAAGATCTTATCTCATAAGATCAGGGTTCTCATAAGATCATTATAGACTGTGGACTTACCACACGGTACACCTTACCTTGAGGTTACCTTGAGGTGCTTCCGGGGCTTAGCGTCCCCGCGGCCCGGTCGTCGACCAGGCCTCCTGGTTGCTGGACTGATCAACCAGGCTGTTGGACGCGGCTGCTCGCAGCCTGACGTACGAGTCACAGCCTAGTTGATCAGGTATCCTTTGGAGGTGCTTATCCAGTTCTCTCTTGAACACTGTGAGGGGTCGGCCAGTTATGCCCCTTAGTATACAAGTATACAAGTATACAAGTATACAAAGTACATTAGACGTACCAGACCACCGGCTCCTCCTCTCATCTTGCGTTTTTTAAGGAAAAGATCAATTCCTGGAAAATGTGGTGTATTAGTAAAAGCGAAAGCACCGCAATATTGACGTTTTCTATGCCTCGACATTCGGTGGGTTATTCAGCTTGGTGAGATTCTGGGCAGGTAAAACAATTGCTTTTTTTACGGAGTGAACGGGGGTGAGGTTAATGGAATATGTTGGACTACCATGATAACCATCTCTTCTATTCCCAACTGGGAGGTAACTGTTGCATTTGGATACTTTTAATATTACCTTGATGTGGTTCCAGGATCAATGTCCCCACGGCCCGGTCTCTGACCAGGTCTCCTTTTTTTTTATTTAATATATGAGGTACATCAGCATTAGTGCAGCTGTTCTAGACTATATGAAGTGGAGTACAGTGTGTCAAAAAAGCTAACTAGGTGATGCTAAAAAATCCCCATCACACAGGATGGTTAGTCATACAGAGGCATGTGATAAGCGGTCTGCACTGACAGACTCCGGATGCATTTTGATGATATCATCAACACAAGAGTGAATAAGGTAGCAGTGGTAATACAAGTCCCCATCTCGCAGGATGGTTAGTCATACAGAGCCATGTGTTTAATAGCCGGCACTGGCAAATTTTGGGTTAACATGTTGTGATAAACATCCTACGGGTATTACTCTCACACTTGTACAAGAGTGTTCTTGTACTCTAGTGAGCGCTAGAGCCCGGGGAATCCCTCGTATGAGTACTAAAGTACTCAAAGTTAATATCACACGGGGTAACTCACAAGGTACTGATATTTGGTGCTGATTTTGAAGTGCTATTTCTGTATTAATAACAAGTGTTGAGAGTGGCTATAACTAGATGAAGCAGCAGACTGGACCCTGGCGGAGCCAGTGTGTGGGGACTCTCCGCCACCACCAGGACACGTGGACACTTGCAGCAGTGTGGTGTAGGGGCGTGGACACTCGCCTCACACCCGGGGGCGGCCACGGGCTAGGTATAGGGGGATGGGGGGGAGCAGGCTAGGGATAGGGGGATGGGGGGCCGCAGGCTAGGTATAGGGGGATGGGGGGCCGCAGGCTAGGTATAGGGGGATGGGGACGGCCACAGGCTAGGGATAGGGGGGATAGGGGGGGCCACAGGCAAGGGATAGGGGGATGGGGGGCCACAGGCTAGGTATAGGGGGATAGGGGGGGCCACAGGCTAGGGATAGGGGGATGGGGACGGCCACAGGCTAGGGATAGGGGGATGGGGGGGCCACAGGCTAGGGATAGGGGGATGGGGGCGGCCACAGGCTAGGTATAGGGGGATGGGGGGCCACAGGCAAGGTATAGGGGGATGGGGGGGCCACAGGCTAAGGATAGGGGGATGGGGGGGCCACAGGCTAGGTATAGGGGGATGGGGCGGCCACAGGCTAGGTATAGGGGGATGGGGGCGGCCACAGGCTAGGTATAGGGGGACGGGGGCGGCCACAGGCTAGGGATAGGGGGATGGGGGGGCCACAGGCTAGGTATAGGGGGATGGGGGCGGCCACAGGCTAGGTATAGGGGGATGGGGGCGGCCACAGGCTAGGTATAGGGGGATGGGGGGGCCACAGGCTAGGTATAGAGGGATGGGGGGGCCACAGGCTAGGGATAGGGGGATGGGGGGCCACAGGCTAGGTATAGGGGGATGGGGACGGCCACAGGCTAGGTATAGAGGGATGGGGGGGGGCCACAGGCTAGGGATAGGGGGATGGGGGCGGCCACAGGCTAGGTATAGGGGGATGGGGGGGCCACAGGCTAGGTATAGGGGGATGGGGACGGCCACAGGCTAGGTATAGAGGGATGGGGGGGGGGCCACAGGCTAGGGATAGGGGGATGGGGGGGCCACAGGCTAGGTATAGGGGCATGGGGCGGCCACAGGCTAGGTATAGGGGGATGGGGGCGGCCACAGGCTAGGTATAGGGGGATGGGGGCGGCCACAGGCTAGGTATAGGGGGATGGGGGGGAGGGGGGATGAGGGTTGGGGACCTGCTCTTGACATCAACAACAAACATTACTGGCAAATCATAATAGAATTATTTACAACATTTTAGACATCAATGTACATTAAAACTTTAGACATTTAATGGTACACAATATAAAAATTACAAAAATAAATAATCCAGATTCGACTTAATATGATATATTGCAATATTCGTCGTGGAGGTCGCTTTGGCACCATGTCAAATTAGCACTTGTTTCACTGATGCCAACTCCAACCCGCTCATGTTGGGCACGTACCCAATAGCAATTACTGTCAAAAACTATGTGAGCTAGCCTCACACATCTGACCGCCAGCCTCAAACAAGAAAGCCATCCTAGTTTATAGATACAAGATTAATATTGCAAAATTAGAACCCATAGATCAATTAGAAATTCATTATTGTTTTAATTATTTTGTTCATATATTTAGAGAAGAGATTATTATATAGTTGTTGAGATCTATTAGTAAAGCAAAGGTTGTGTACACTTAGCCTTTACTAAATATTTACCTGGGAATGTTTATCATTCTAACACAAGAATGTATCATTATTTGAGGACCTTCTGGAGCTGCTAGTAACTAGTATTGTTACTTATTTGCTGCTAGTCGTAAGTGTATACATGTCTTGTACCGTTATTAATCTTTTGAGTCTATCAATGGAAGTAACACCTGGAAGCTGACCAATAACAAAATAACCTACTCCAAGGGCAGGCGTACCAGTTGTAGCAATCATAAATGTAACATTCTAAATTTAATATTTGTGTTAGTAAACACTGTCAATTTCCAGGCCGCCCTCCTGAAATGATAGTACTAATAGTAACTATTTACAAGCGAGGAGTCACAATAACGTGGCTGAAGTATGTTGACCAGACCACACACTAGAAAGTGAAGGAACAACGACGTCTCGGTCCGTCCTGGACCATTCTCACAATCGACTTGAGAATGGTCCAGGACGGACCGAAACATCGTCGTCCCTTCACTTTCTAGTGTATGGTCTGGTCAACATAGTAACTATTTGGACCAAAATGCCACTATGTAGTGATGGACCGCCTTTAAACCACTTTTTATACGAGTAATCTTATAGAATCCGGAAAAAAATAAAGCCAAAATCCGAACTTAAATATTCCTAGGCCTAGTATAGCACATATGTGTACTATGTTAGGCCTAAGATAGCGTATATTAGGCCTAGAAGTGCTAGGAGAGGTTAGATCTTATATTTATGCTACGGTTAAAACTTTTCCAGTTTGTCTAAATTCAGTAATACAAAAGTAAATTTTCTGGTGGTCCATCACTGCATATTGGTACTTTCCATCAAATAATAACTATCAGCACTTTCCTTTTAGGAGGCTGGGCTGTAGTATGCTACCTGAGACGACCGGTGATACATCTGCCTACCTTGAGACACTTCCAAATGTCAACAATACCTTACAAGTCCATTACGTGGTGAGGCTTAGGACTGATCAAGTATTTACGTGTTCACGGACATAACTCTTACATATTCCCTCAGTCATAGCGGCTAAGGTTCTATCTATCAAACAGCTTCGAAAATTCTCAACCCATATTTATTATTGTTGTAAACTACCTCGTAACGCTTCTGGACACTTATACTGTTTGTTGACCAGACCACACACTAGAAATTGAAGGGACGACGACGTTTCGGTCCGTCCTGGACCATTCTCAAGTCGATTGTGAGAATGGTCCAGGACGGACCGAGACGTCGTTGTTCCTTCACTTTCTAGTGTGTGGTCTGGTCAACATACTTCAGCCACGTTATTGTGACTCATCGCCTTCTTATACTGTTTAACCCCTTACCTGCGCCAGCCAACAAAAGTCCTTCTCAGAGTGGTGTTATTTTTTTGAATTAGGCTATATTTTACTTTTTTTGAATTAGGCTATATTTAAATTTTGTTGAATTAGGCTATATTTAAATTTTTTTTAATTAGGCTATCTTGAGATCTTGAGGTTATCTTGAGATGATTTCGGGGCTTTTTAGTGTCCCCGCGGCCCGGTCCTCGACCAGGCCTCCACCCCCAGGAAGCAGCCCGTGACAGCTGACTAACACCCAGGTACCTATTTTACTGCTAGGTAACAGTATATTTTATATATTTATATCTATATTTTATATATTTATATATTTATATATTTATATCTATATTTTATATATTTATATCTATATTTTATATATTTATATATTTATATATTTATATCTATATTTTAATTTTTGTTAATTAGGCTACATTTTTTTTTTAATTAGGCTATATTTTATTTTTTTTAATTAGGCTATATTTTATTTTTTTTTAATTAGGCTATATTTTAATTTTTTTTAATTATGCTATATTTTAATTTTTTTAATGTTTTCATCACTTTTTGTGTTTTGAAATGAAAATAGTTGAGTTAGGAAACATTTTGACATTAACTTGACCTGAACATTTATGAAAACAACAACAACATATCCTTAACAATTGCACTATGAAGTTTTTGCCAAGTTTGCCAGTTTTTGCAAACGAAGCCGCCATGATTGAAGAAAGATCTACAGGTTTCGTAAGTGGCCACTTGGGTGCCTGATGAGTTCTAGCTCCTTGGTCTTCTGGGATGACTGTATGATCAAACAGACTGTTGGACGCAGTTATACGCAGTCTGGTGAAGGAATCACATCCTGTTTGATCAGCTTCCATTTGGAAGTGTGTATCAGGTTACCTCTTGGACGACACTTTATCGATCAGTTAGTAACCGTCCTCACATTGGGAGGGAGTGTAAAGTCTGGGAGTGTAAAGTCTGAGAGTGTAAAGTCTGGGAGTGTAAAGTCTTGGCCGCTTTATTTCATATTTATAGTATTGTCGCATCTATTGCCATGCCCCCCCCCTCTCTCTCTCTCTCTCTCTCTATATATATATATATATATATATATATATATATATATATATATATATATATATATATATATATATATATATATATATGTGTGTGTGTGTGTGTGTGTGTGTGTGTGTGTGAAACAGGTAGCCAGAGAGCGTGAGAATGTGCAGATATAGAACAAATATACATGGTTATCTTGAGATAATTTCGGGGCTTTGCGTCCCCGCGGCCCGGTCCTCGATCAGGCCTTCTTTTTGTTACACATCCCCAGGAAGCAGCCCGTAGCAGCAGCTGTCTAACTCTCAGTTACCTATTTACTTCTAGATGAACAGACGCATCGGGGTGAAAGAAAATCTACCCATCTGTTTCCGCGTACGCCGAGGATCCAACCTGGAACGTTAAAACTACGAATCCCGAGCGCTGTCCACTCAGCCGTCAGGCCCTTTGACAGCTGAGACGGTATTTTTCAGACAATTTATTTTATAACATTTTAATGACTTCAGACGAAGAGGTCCGACTACGTAGCCACGCCACAGACAACACTATTTCAATAGGTAATTTAAGTCTATGACGCCAGGCCGATAGATAACATCAAGGCACAAAAGACAAGCAGTTAAGTCAATTGTAGGCTACTCTTCCCCCCTCAGGAGATAAAAATAGATCAATGGGAATGTTACACAGACAGGAAATAACACAAAGGGTCTCTCTTCCTTGTCTTAGTGACGCCTTGTCACAGTGGGAGATTAATGGAGCGCCTTCTCCAGTATAACACTGGTATACTGTGTATAGCGGCACCCAACACTGGTATACTGTGTACAGTGGCACCCAACACTGGTATACTGTGTATAGTGGCACCCAACACTGGTATACTGTGTATAGTGGCACCCAACAGTAGTATACTGTGTATAGTGGCATCCTACAGTAGTATACTGTGTACAGTGTTATACAGACATCCTGTCTTCTTACAAATTACGTCTGAATTTGGCGGTTTGCCAGAAAATGGACGTAATATGAAAATGAGTAGTAATTAAAAATAAATTTTGGATTTTTGTTTTCCAAAACAGCAAGTTAAGGGTCCTCTGGTAGGTTAGGAGGGCAGGAAGTTCTCCTAAGGTTGAAAACGTCATGAGAACCATTAATTGAAAGTTTCCTCTCCTAACCTTTCCGAGTAAGCCAGAGGACTCAAACAGAAAACGGAACAGTAAATGTGTGCAGATTTCATTTCAAATTATATCCATTTTTGGCCATAGCGCGTACGAGCGAAAAGCGACGTAATTTTAAGCGGACGGGTTATGCAGAACATTTACAACAAATAATATCATTCTAAGAAGCGTATAACAGCAAACCAGCAGTGATCCATGGTATATCCCTAAGTTTTTGGTCCATGGGGTATCCCTAAGTTTTTGGTCCATGGTGTATCCCTTAGTTTTTGGTCCGTAGTGTATCCCTAAGTTTTTGGTCCATGGTGTATCCCTAAGTTTTTGGTCCATGGTGTATCCCTAAGTTTTTGGTCCATGGTGTATCCCTAAGTTTTTGGTCCATGGTGTATCCCTAAGTTTTTGGTCCATGGTGTATCCCTAAGTTTTTGGTCCGTGGTGTATCCCTAAGTTTTTGGTCCATGGTGTATCCCTAAGTTTTTGGTCCATGGTGTATCCCTAAGTTTTTGGTCCGTGGTGTATCCCTAAGTTTTTGGTCCATGGTATATCCCTAAGTTTTGTTCAATATATAAAAAACTGATAAACTATGATTGAAGCCCAGTCGGGCAAGCGAGGGAGACGAGCGACACTGTTCTATGGTTGCATGGTACTGTTCTATGGTTGCATGGTACTGTTCTATGGTTGCATGGTACTGTTCTATGGTTGCATGGTACTGTTCTATGGTTGCATGGTACTGCGGAACAGTTTCACAACTTGAAGACTTTCACACTTGGCTACTTTATACGAAATCCTTATGAGCGATTCCTTGCCTATCACTCCTACTGTAAGGCTCCCTTTATTGTTAACTTACGATTATACCCCTTGGGGAAACATGATAAAGGAAAATGAACAGAGTGCAGGGGTAGGTTATCTTGAGGTTATCTTGAGATGATTTCGGGGCTTTCAGTGTCGCAGCGGCCCGGTCCTCGACCAGGCCTCCACCCCCAGGAAGCAGCCCGTGACAGCTGACTAACACCCAGGTACCTAATTTACTGCTAGGTAACAGGGGCATAGGGTGAAAGAAACTCTGCCCATTGTTTCTCGCCGGCGCCTGGGATCGAACCCAGCACCACAGGATGACAAGTCCAGCGTGCTGTCCGCTCGGCCGACCGATAGTAAGGAGGAGAACATGGAGAAGGAAGAGCAGTGTGAGGAGAGTGAACATGAAGGGGGACTTGGAATGTACACAAAGCGCTGCTTTAGTCACGCTCCCGGCTAATTTCAGCAGCAACGAGCCAAAGGTTAGAAAGAAACCTCTACACAGCTCCAGCCAGAGAACCTGCTCGTTATGCTGCCAGCGACCAGGAACCATTGCCAGTCCGGGGCTCTCCTGGCGAGAGGCTCAACACTTCACCCCCCCCCCCCCCTACAAGTGTAGAGACCAGCAGCAGACGCAGGCACCAGTAGCAGCAACATCAGAGAGCAGCAGCAGCAGCAGCAGACGTAGGCGCCAGTAGCAGCAGCTTCATCAAAGAGCAGCAGCAGACGTAGGCACCAGTAGCAATAGCTTCATCAGAGAGCAGCAGCAGACGTAGGCGCCAGTAGCAGCAGCTTCATCAGAGAGCAGCAGCAGACGTAGGCACCAGTAGCAGCAGCTTCATCAGACAGCAGCAGCAGACGTAGGCGCCAGTAGCAGCAGCTTCATCAGAGAGCAGCAGCAGCAGACGTAGGCGCCAGTAGCAACAGCTTCATCAGAGAGCAGCAGCAGCAGACGTAGGCGCCAGTAGCAGCAGCTTCATCAGAGAGCAGCAGCAGCAGACGTAGGCGCCAGTAGCAGCAGCTTCATCAGAGAGCAGCAGCAGCAGACGTAGGCGCCAGTAGCAGCAGCTTCATCAGAGAGCAGCAGCAGACGTAGGCGCCAGTAGCAGCAGACGTAGGCGCCAGTAGCAGCAGCTTCATCAGAGAGCAGCAGCAGACGTAGGCACCAGTAGCAGCAGTTTCATCAGAGAGTAGCAGCAGACGTAGGCGCCAGTAGCAGCAGCAGACGTAGGCACCAGTAGCAGCAGCTTCATCAGAGAGCAGCAGCAGCAGACGTAGGCGCCAGTAGCAGCAGCTTCAGCAGAGAGCAGCAGCAGACGTAGGCGCCAGTAGCAGCAGCTTCATCAGAGAGCAGCAGCAGACGTAGGCGCCAGTAGCAGCAGCTTCATCAGAGAGCAGCAGCAGACGTAGGCGCCAGTAGCAGCAGCTTCATCAGAGAGCAGCAGCAGACGTAGGCGCCAGTAGCAGCAGCTTCATCAGAGAGCAGCAGCAGACGTAGGCACCAGTAGCAGCAGTTTCATCAGAGAGTAGCAGCAGACGTAGGCGCCAGTAGCAGCAGCAGACGTAGGCACCAGTAGCAGCAGCTTCATCAGAGAGCAGCAGCAGCAGACGTAGGCGCCAGTAGCAGCAGCTTCATCAGAGAGCAGCAGCAGACGTAGGCGCCAGTAGCAGCAGCTTCATCAGAGAGTAGCAGCAGCAGACGTAGGCGCCAGTAGCAGCAGCAGACGTAGGCGCCAGTAGCAGCAGCAGACGTAGGCGCGAGTAGCAGCAGCTTCATCAAAGTGACGTCTCCCACACAGAGCGCTCTGGCGTGCCACCAAACAACTGGAGAAATATTTTACAGGCAAAAAACACCCACCGCGGCAGAACACACACATACACTAGAACCACTCAGACGAATTGCAAATCCACACAAGCCTCACGCACCACCGTCAGCGCCCACGGCGGGAGATTACTCTCCCCCCCGCTACCGTGGGTGTCATACACCACCAGAGTGTACTGTGATCAACGTCCCTCTTGCTCTCCAGCGACCACTCAAACACACACCTTTACCTCAAATTATAATACAAAGATTTGTGTCAAATTAAAAACATAAGTTACCAAGATTTGGTTGACTCTCTCTCTCTCTCTCTCTCTCTCTCTCTCTCTCTCTCTCTCTCTCTCTCTCTCTCTCTCTCTCTCTCTCTCTCTCTCTCTCTCTCTCTCTCTCTCTCTCTCTCTCTCTCTCTCTCTCTCTCTCTCTCTCCCCCCCCCCCATGAGTGGGTAGAGCAGATGACTGCTGACTCCTATCAGCAAGCTTAGAAGTTTCCCTTTCCATAGCTTGCGCCTTACCCTACTAGTTTTGCCTGGAACACGAGCAGCCAAACCGTTTGCGACCAGGTTCCCAACTTCCGCAGGGTGAACAGGGAGAGAAGAGTTAATGAACGGTGCCCGAGAAATAACCTCCCTCTCCGGGAGTCGAACTTGGCCAAAAATCGCTAGCGAGACGTGGAGCGAGCGAGCTTCCACTGCGGTAACATCTCTGAAATATTAAAGTCTGACATGCATAAAAATATATTGAATTGAAAATGAAAATTGGAGAAAGCACGCACGGACAATAGGCTCACGCGCACGTACATAAGCGCGCGCGCACGACACACACACAAGTGTGTGTGTGTGTGTGTGTGTGTGTGTGTGTGTGTGTGTGTGTGTGTGTGTGTGTGTGTGTGTGTGTATGTGTGTGTGTGTGTGTGTGTGTGTGTGTGTGTGTGTGTGTGTGTGTGTGTGTGTGTGTGTGTCCCAATCACTCACCACACAGGAGGCGCCGGTGGCTGTGTGGATAGCACGCTGGACACGTAATCCTGTGGCCCAGGTTCGATTTCCAGTGCCGGCGAAAAACATAAATGGCAGAGTTTCTTTCACTCTGATGCCCCTGTTACCTAGCAGTAAATAGGTACCTGGGGGTTAGACAGCTGTTACGGGCTGCTTCCCTGGGGGTGTGGGGGTTTGAAACAAAAAGTGTTAGTAGTTAGTAACAGTAACATGATAACCACCTACAAAATTCTCAGGGAAATTGACAGGGTGGACAAAGTCAAACTCTTCAGCACGGGTGGAACACGAACAAGGGGACACAAATGGAAACTTAGTACCCAAATGAGCCACAGAGACATTAGAAATATTTTTTTCAGTGTCAGAGTAGTTAACAAATGGAATGCATTAGGCAGTGATGTGGTAGAGGCTGACTCCATACACAGTTTCAAATGTAGATATGACAGAGCGCAACAGGCTCAGGAACCTGTACACCAGTTGATTGACGGTTGAAAGGCGGGACCAATGAGCCAAAGCTCAACCCCCGTAAGTACAACTAGGTGAGTACATACACACACTGTTAAGTGAGAAGGTGGTGGAGGCCAGAACCGCCAGTTATTTCAAAGAGTTATACGACAAATAGTACTGGGAAGACGGGACACCACAAGCGCAGCTCTCATTCTGTACCTACACTTACTAAATACACACACACACACACACTTAACTTATGTTAGGCTAGGATCACCATCACCCACGATACTTTGTCATACAGAGGCACAAAATAAATCAGTATTAATCAACTTTGGTTACATTATGAGGATATGTACCAGAACATGAGTGTGGCAGAGAGAGAGAGAGAGAGAGAGAGAGAGAGAGAGAGAGAGAGAGAGAGAGAGAGAGAGAGAGAGAGAGAGAGAGAGAGAGAGAGAGACAGAGAGAGAGAGAGAGACAGAGAGAGAGAGAGAGACAGAGAGAGAGAGAGAGAGAGAGAGAGAGAGAGAGAGAGAGAGAGAGAGAGAGAGAGAGAGAGAGAGAGAGAGAGAGAGAGAGACAGAGAGAGAGAGAGAGAGAGAGAGAGAGAGACAGAGAGAGAGAGAGAGAGAGAGAGAAAGAGAGAAAGAGAGAGAGAGAGAGAGAGAGAGAGAGAGAGAGAGAGAGAGAGAGAGAGAGAGAGAGAGAGAGAGAGAGAGAGAGAGAGAGAGAGAGAGAGAGAGAGACAGAGAGAGAGAGAGAGAGAGAGAGAGAGAGAGAGAGAGAGAGAGAGAGAGAGAGAGAGAGAGAGAGAGAGAGAGAGAGAGAGAGAGAGAGAGAGAGACAGAGAGAGAGACAGAGAGAGAGACAGAGAGAGAGAGAGAGACAGAGACAGAGAGAGAGAGAGAGAGAGAGAGAGAGAGAGAGAGAGAGAGAGAGAGAGAGAGAGAGAGAGAGAGAGAGAGAGAGAATTAGGAAGATGAACAAATACATGAATGCAGTATTTTCATGACAAAGCAACATCTCCAGCCCTTCATGGCGTCTTCGTCTTACGATTAATGTTTATACTCTTATTTTCTTTTGTTTTTACTATGGTCTTGGCAGCCGCCACGGGGTCCGCAGCTCCACCCAGCCCTTACAACAGCCCAGCACATTCCATTCAACAAATCTCAGCCCATACAACAAAGCCTAACCCAGTTCTATACAATTCAATCCAGCCCAGTTTTACCCGGTGCTGGGATATTTAGTGCTTTTTTCCATAGCACTACATAGCCCACAGCACTACATAGCCCACAGCACAACCTAGCTCTGTAACGAGGGCTGCTCTGCCCAAGTCAGCTACAAAACTCCTCTTAGACAATTCAAACTCACCTCTACTCAGCCTAGATTAACCCATCTCCACCCAGCCCTGTCCAGCCTCACCCAGCCCTGACCAGCCTCACCCAGGCCAGCCTACCTCCACCCAGCCCTACCCAGCCTCACCCAGGCCAGTCTACCCCCACCCAGCCCTGCCCAGCCTCACCCAGGCCAGTCTACCTCCACCCAGCCCTGCCCAGCCTCACCCAGGCCAGTCTACCCCCACCCAGCCCTGCCCAGCCTCACCCAGGCCAGTCTACCCCCACCCAGCCATGCCCAGCCTCACCCAGGCCAGTCTACCCCCACCCAGCCCTGCCCAGCCTCACCCAGGCCAGCCTACCTCCACCCAGCCCTACCCAGCCTCACCCAGGCCAGTCTACCCCCACCCAGCCCTGCCCAGCCTCACCCAGGCCAGTCTACCTCCACCCAGCCCTGCCCAGCCTCACCCAGGCCAGTCTACCCCCACCCAGCCCTGCCCAGCCTCACCCAGGCCAGTCTACCCCCACCCAGCCCTGCCCAGCCTCACCCAGGCCAGTCTACCCCCCACCCAGCCCTGCCCAGCCTCACCCAGGCCAGTCTACCCCCACCCAGCCCTGCCCAGCCTCACCCAGGCCAGTCTACCCCCACCCAGCCCTGCCCAGCCTCACCCAGGCCAGCTCAGCTCCACATAAAAGCATTGTGAGAAGAGAACCCAGCCAGCTGGTGCAGCACCAGAGTCCCGTCACACCCAATATCAATATGAATTTTAACAAATTAAAATTGTTACACTGGCAACTACACTGTTTACCACAGTGTAGTTGGCAACTACACTGTTTACCACAGTGTAGTTGGCAACTACACTGTTACCAACAGCTGAGGGAATATCTACACTGTTACCAACAGCTGAGGGAACATCTACACTGTTACCAACAGCTGAGGGAACATCTACACTGTTACCAACAGCTGAGGGAACATCTACACTGTTACCAACAGCTGAGGGAACATCTACACTGTTACCAACAGCTGAGGGAACATCTACACTGTTACCAACAGCTGAGGGAACATCTACACTGTTACCAACAGCTGAGGGAACATCTACACTGTTACCAACAGCTGAGGGAACATCTACACTGTTACCAACAGCTGAGGGAATATCTACACTGTTACCAACAGCTGAGGGAATATCTACACTGTCACCAACAGCTGAGGGAATATCTACACTGTTACCAACAGCTGAGGGAACATCTACACTGTCACCAACAGCTGAGGGAATATCTACACTGTCACCAACAGCTGAGGGAATATCTACACTGTTACCAACAGCTGAGGGAACATCTACACTGTCACCAACAGCAGAGGGAATATCTACACTTTAACAGTAACAAAAGAAAACTCTATACTGTAAAGAGCATCTGAGCAAGAAGCTTTGGAGGTAAATAAGATTTTATATTAAACCCCAAAAATGTATTTTTCCCCAGTTCCCCAGACCTTCGCTCGGAATCAAATGCTAAATAAAAATAGTATTACTAACAGTGTAGTTTTGACAAGTCTTACTTAATCAACATGAAAATAATTTAATATGTTTTCCACCCATTAATATGTTTAATATGTTACGGAGCCGGTCGGCCGAGCGATCAGCACGCTGTACTTGTGATCCTGTGGTCCCGGGTTCGATCCCGGGCGCCGGCGAGAAACCATGGGCAGAGTTTCTTTCACCCTATGCCCCTGTTACCTAGCAGTAAAATAGGTACCTGGGTGTTAGTCAGCTGTCACGGGCTGTTTCCTGCGGGTGGAGGCCTGGTCGAGGACCGGGCCGCGGGGACACTAAAGCCCCGAAATCATCTCAAGATAACCTCAAGATCTCAAGATAGCCCTTCATATTTATTGAGAGGGTAGAAGAGCCTCTATGGCGAGATTTTGAAATAAAAATCTTCAAGAATATCTGAAAAGAAATATAGTGATCCTGACGTAAAAAAAAGGACAAAATTAATTTAAATATCAAAATTTTATCTCTTAGTTACCTCAGTATTACTCAGTATGTGGAAAAATAACTAGAGAGGTTTTAAAGGAAATTTTAAATTGAATGAAAATACTAAATACGTTCCCTTCCATTACCTAAAACAAAAAATTAATACAATATTAATGTTCAGCCAAGTTATTGTGACTTATACTTTGCATATGTTCAGCTCTACATACATAGAGGGCACCAGTGAAGCACTTCAGGTGAGACTTCAAGTGATACTTAATAGATTTTCTTTTTTATGAAAATCCCGAAAATTGTTCAATGTTTGAAAATTTTTAATACCTTGCTAGTAATGATTATACCGGTTGATGCCTCCATATTTACTGGAAAGTAAACGTAGCTTCGATAAAGTTTTAACTAAATTAAATTTGTATATAAAAAGTTGCAAACATTCCATTCCACAAAACATAGGTCTCATAAGAGCCTTAATCAGAGGATAGAAAAGCACTTTTGTGAGATTATATAGAAATTAAATAATGAAAATCTCTAAAATCGTTGAAATGCCATAACAAAATATTCCATATTAGCCTAATTAACAACGATGTCAGTTCAGCCTTCATAAAAACATGGAAGTACATCTGGTGGAAGTTTTAATATAAGAGTTTGGAATTTTTTTTATTATTCCCGGATAGAAAAACCCTTCAAAATACATGTTGTACACATCTCACCGTTACAGAAATTAGCATTTTGAAAAAACTATTTCTGGCGAGATATTGAAGGAAATTTTACTATGAAAATCCTAAACTGCTTCCACTAAAATATATATTTTCCACCTTTCAGTGGGAAGAAAAACCACTTCTGGTTAGATTTTATAATAATATTTTATTGATCACGAATTAACGCACTTGGAAAACGCTGATCCATACGGCAAATCACGGATCTAAAGAATAAACAAATAAATCCAATTTTAATTCAAAATAAAAAAAATAGTACGAAGCTTCAACATTGGCAATATTGTGAGGAGGACCAGAGCCGCGAGAGACGGCTGCCACGGCCTATAATACCCTCTTAGAAACCCCTCAAGTTGCTGCTGATGTTAGTTCAGGACTTTTATAACGTTGTGCAACTACTGTTAATTACAAAAGCGGGTTCCAACTAAACGGCATTTGTCCTCTTAGGGGATAACTACTCCACAGGGCGCCGCTGTTGCGTATCTCTTGCTAACACAACAGACCACAGTTGGAGGAGTGTGTGTGGTTGACGCAAGAGGAAGCCAACATACACACCCGAAACGCTTTGGGTATATTTGTGGCTTTAGGTAATGTCCATTTCTTACCTACGAATTCTCCACTGCTTCGTGTGTTAAATATTTGGACTTTTATATCAATACAATATTAATATATTATTATTATTATCAGTCTTTTATAGAGCACGTAAAACTCTGTTGTTGTTGTCAATGGTGCTAATGACACGCTAAGTGTGTGTGTGTGTACGTGTTGACACACTCAGTGTGTGTGTACGTGTTGACACACTCAGTGTGTGTACGTGTTGACACACTCAGTGTGTGTACGTGTTGACACACTCAGTGTGTGTACGTGTTGACACACTCAGTGTGTGTACGTGTTGACACGCTCAGTGTGTGTGTACGTGTTGACACACTCAGTGTGTGTACGTGTTGACACACTCAGTGTGTGTACGTGTTGACACACTCAGTGTGTGTACGTGTTGACACACTCAGTGTGTGTACGTGTTGACACGCTCAGTGTGTGTGTACGTGTTGACACGCTCAGTGTGTGTGTACGTGTTGACACACTCAGTGTGTGTACGTGTTGACACACTCAGTGTGTGTACGTGTTGACACACTCAGTGTGTGTACGTGTTGACACACTCAGTGTGTGTACGTGTTGACACACTCAGTGTGTGTACGTGTTGACACACTCAGTGTGTGTACGTGTTGACACACTCAGTGTGTCACCGGGTGGGCTAACTCCACAATGTTCAGCCAGTTCTAAGTGTTTGAGAAGCGTCAAATATGAGGTGGTTTAACCTACCCAGAAAGTTACGCACCTCGCCACACCACCTAACCTATGGAGTCCGCTGCTCTTTAGTCCTAAGAAGTGCCAAATTTGCTCCGATTTTTAACGTAAAAATTTGTATTTAATAAGAGTAGATTGCAATAAACACCGCTCGCTTGGCCAGCGATTTGGTTTGGGTTCGAGTCGTGGCCAGTGAGAATTGACTAGGCGGCAATAATTAACTGCTTCTGTTGTGATTGGCGGGTCGTGATCCAGAGAAAACTGGTGCAGTAAAGTTTACCATGGGTTATGGCAACTCATGGTAAACTTTACTCCAAGTTACTACTGGTTGGAAGCTTAGGGAAGGCTCCCAACCTGCTAACAGCAGTCGGGAAAAAAAAGGATGTTTGCGTTATGATATTTAAATTAATTTAGCTTCTGCGTAATTCGTAAATTGGAGATTTATAGTAAATCTGGTGATTTATCGGGAATATTTCTATGTTAATTTTCCTGTGTTTTTTTCTATGGTATACCTGATCAACCAGGCTGTGACTCATACGTCAGGCTGCGAGCGTCTAACAGCCTGGTTGATCAGTCCAGCAACCAGGAGGACTGGTCGACGACCGGGCCGCGGGGACACTAAGCCCCGGAAGCACCTCAAGGTAACCTCAAGGTGAGGTAAGCATGAAACATGCGCCTCCCTTGCTCTATAGTGTCAGGTTTAGAACCCAAACCTTTCACATCTAATATACTAACACAGCGGTTAATATATATATATATATATATATATATATATATATATATATATATATATATATATATATATATATATATATATATTAACTCATATATTTTTGAGATATATACAAGAGTTGTTACATTCTTGTACAGCCACTAGTACGCTTAGCGTTTCAGGCAAGTCCCTGGAATACGAACCCCCACGAAGAATCGTGTCGTGTTCCAGAGAACACGACCACGAGAACACGATTTGTGTCTACAGCTGCATCCTAAGGCGAGACAGCAGCAGCAGCAGCAGCAGCCATCCTCGCAACTGGTGGGCTTTATGTTAGACATTATGAAGTATTTTCCTTACACTGATATGCAGTTTGAAACTTTATACTGGTCACGGATGAAGAGTATGACGGGCGGTGAGCATCTTATCACTTCCCACACACCACTGCAACATTGTCTAACACAGTGCACAGTTACAGCCACAACAGACCACTGCAACATTATCTATCACAGTGCACAGTTACAGCCACAACAGACCACTGCAACATTATCTATCACAGTGCACAGTTACAGCCACAACAGACCACTGCAACATTATCTATCACAGTGCACAGTTACAGCCACAACAGACCACTGCAATATTGTCTAACACAGTGCACAGATACAGCCACAACAGACCACTGCAACATTATCTATCACAGTGCACAGTTACAGCCACAACAGACCACTGCAACATTATCTATCACAGTGCACAGTTACAGCCACAACAGACCACTGCAACATTATCTATCACAGTGCACAGTTACAGCCACAACAGACCACTGGAACATTATCTAACACAGTGCACAGTTACAAACCCATTAAGATTTCAACTTAGATTCAACAGAGCGAAAGAAGTTGTTAAACACATGGGACAAACTCTTACTGAAGCGACCATACGAGTCATAAATACTCATACTCCGCCCAAGTAAAACAGAAACAAGCAACACTTAGTGGGCCAGCCAGAGGCTTAAGGCCCGCGCAGGAATATCTCTGCAAAACAAAAAAATCTTATCACTCGATGGACAACAAACTTCCCTCCCCTGCCCAGTCTGAGGTGGACAATAGCAAACATTAATGTTTAACCAGGAAATCAACCCGGAAATAAGGAACTATACGCCAGAGCCAGATAACAGAGCCAACTAGAAAAGAACACACTCCATATCTGAGCTTCACAAACAATGTATATATCTTGTATATATCTCAAAAAAAAAAAAAAAAAAAAAAAAAAAAAAAAAAAAAAAAAAAAATCAGTTACCCTTCCACTGTGTCGACACAAAAGATTTCTCCTACTCTACTATCACACAACATCCCCCCCCCTCCCCCCCCCCTCCCCCCCCTCCTTTCCGCTTCACGAGAGCAACTGAACCTCTTATAACAATTTCTTATAAATTAATTTATAAATATATATTTTTTCTGATGCAGTTATACCGAGGAAATTGATGTATAAACAAAATTTACATAACATTCTGGTATTATGTGAAATGTAAAATCAAACCAGAGGGGACACTGCCCTGTGGCTCAAGATGGCTGCATGACACTTCCCTAGAGGGAAAAACACACAACACGTTGCCTGACATTCCCCCCCCCCCCCAGTTACTGCCTTTACCCACATAATCTCAAGAAACAGCCTAGAGGACCTTAGTACCACAAGCCACGGAACTGTTAGCCCCGGATGTTGTAGCCATTCCCAGGCTTAAGCTACAGCTTCAGCTTCAGAATACAGCTTCCACCAGACTCCTCAGGGAGGCGTGTGGTGGAAGCTGTATTCTCTGAGGAACCAACTCCAGCAAAAAGGCCACCATCGGCCGGCGCACAAAAACCCCGGCTTCAGACAGACTTCATTTTACTAAGAGAAGCTAACGGACCGACCTGCCACTTGCAGAGTAGCAAAGTATTCTCATCTATTGATTTCAAAACAAAAATTTAAAATGGAAGCAAAAGACACCGCTGAGAATAATTTGAACAACACTTTTTTTTTTTCAGGTAAATAAATATACTGCTTCTCGGGCTCAAACCTCGAGGACGCGCCTTAAGTGCATCAGGCAGCGCAAGTTTATCAACCATTATAACCATTGGTGAATGGTCCACCAGGACACCAGGAGCACCACCATGTGTATCCTGGCCACCATGACCACAGCCTCACCTTCTGCCTCGGAGACCACTTCCTTCCCAGTAACGGCCCGCCATTTTGGGGCGGGAGACTTGGTCTTCTTCAGGGAGACTAAGATCAGCGTCTATAAATATCTGACACATTACTTTAGTCACTTATTATGCACCTCATACCCACCACGTGGGTGGTGGTGGACCCCACACCCATCCCGTGGGCAGTGGTGGACCCCACACCCATCCCGTGGGCGGTGGTGGACCCCACACCCATCCCGTGGGCGGTGGTGGACCCCATACCCATCCCGTGGGCGGTGGTGGACCCCACATCCACCCCGTGGGCGGTGGTGGACCCCACACCCAAATTATATATATAATATACATACATATACATATATGTGAAGAGAGAGAGGGAGAGAAAGAACTTATATAATCACAAGTGTTACAAGAAGAGGCCACCAACAGTCCCTGTACAAGGCAATTTACATCTGTGGTGACTCAGTTACACATCTGCCACAGGTGTTAGTTTGGGAGCGTGATCCTCTCGCTCAGGTAGGTCGCCTTACCTTACACACACACACACACACACACACACACACACACACAATGGAAAAATGGAATGCACTTGGGGAAACAGGTTGTGGAAGCAAACTCTATTCATACTTTTAAAATTAGGTATGATAGGGAAATGGGACAGGAGTCATTGTTGTAAACAACCGATGGCTGGAAAGGCGGGATCCAAGAGCCAATGCTCGATCCTGCAAGCACAAATAGGTGAGTACACACACACACACACACACACACACACACACACACACACACACACACACACACACACACACACACACAAGGATAAGACTAAACTGGAAAAGGTTCAAAGATTTGCCACCAGACTAGTACCCGAGCTGAGAGGTATGAGCTACGAGGAAAGACTGTGCGAATTGAACCTCACTTCGCTGGAAGACAGAAGAGTTAGGGGGGACATGATCACTACATTCAAGATTCTCAAGGGAATTGATAGGGAAGATAAAGACAGTCTATTTAACACAAGGGGTACACACACAAGGGGACACAGGTGGAAACTGAGCGCCCAAATGAGCCACAGAGATATTAGAAAGAACTTTTTTAGTGTCAGAGTGGTTGACAAATGGAATGCATTAGGAAGTAATGTGGTGGAGGCTGACTCCATACACAGTTTCAAGTGTAGATATGATAGAGCCCAGTAGGCTCAGGAATCTGTACACCAGTTGATTGACAGTTGAGAGGCGGGATCAAAGAGCCAGAGCTCAACCCCCGCAAGCACAACTAGGTGAGTACACACACACACACACACAATCATTCTTTAGATCAACACCCAGGTGACGCACAGCAGGCAACAACACCACCCAGGTGACGCACAGCAGGCAGCAACACCACCCAGGTGACGCACAGCAGGCAGCAACACCACCCAGGTGACGCACAGCAGGCAGCAACACCCAAGTGACGCACGGCAGCCATCAACATGAGAATGATAGCTATCAAAGGTGTTTATCTGCAAGATCTGTTCCGTCAATATAGGAACTTGGGGACCGCCTTCCTCTTGACGCCAGTCCACCTGCACTGCCTTCCTCTTGACGCCAGTCCACCTGCACTGCCTTCCTCCTGACGCCAGTACACCGGCACTGCCTTCCACCTGACGCCAGTACACCTGCACTGCCTTCCTCTTGACGCCAGTCCACCGGCACTGCCTTCCTCCTGACGCCAGTACACCGGCACTGCCTTCCACCTGACGCCAGTCCACCGGCACTGCCTTCCTCCTGACGCCAGTCCACCGGCACTGCCTCCCACCTGACGCCAGTACACCGGCACTGCCTTCCTCCTGACGCCAGTACACCGGCACTGCCTTCCACCTGACGCCAGTACACCAGCACTGCCTTCCTCTTGACGCCAGTACACCGGCACTGCCTTCCACCTGACGCCAGTACACCGGCACTGCCTTCCTCTTGACGCCAGTACACCGGCACTGCCTTCCTCCTGACGCCAGTCCACCGGCACTGCCTTCCTCCTGACGCCAGCCCACCGGCACTGCCTTCCAGCTGACGCCAGCCCACCGGCACTGCCTTCCTCCTGACGCCAGTACACCGGCACTGCCTTCCTCTTGACGCCAGTCCACCGGCACTGCCTTCCTCTTGACGCCAGTACACCGGCACTGCCTCCCACCTGACGCCAGTCCACCGGCACTGCCTTCCTCTTGACGCCAGTACACCGGCACTGCCTTCCTCCTGACGCCAGTCCACCGGCACTGCCTTCCTCTTGACGCCAGTCCACCGGCACTGCCTCCCACCTGACGCCAGTCCACCGGCACTGCCTCCCACCTGACGCCAGTTCACCGGCACTGCCTCCCACCTGACGCCAGTCCACCGGCACTGCCTCCCACCTGACGCCAGTCCACCGGCACTGCCTCCCACCTGACGCCAGTCCACCGGCACTGCCTCCCACCTGACGCCAGTCCACCGGCACTGCCTCCCACCTGACGCCAGTCCACCGGCACTGCCTCCCACCTGACGCCAGTCCACCGGCACTGCCTCCCACCTGACGCCAGTCCACCGGCACTGCCTCCCACCTGACGCCAGTCCACCGGCACTGCCTTCCAGCTGACGCCAGCCCACCGGCACTGCCTCCCACCTGACCCCAGGAGGGCCGGCACTGTCACTGCTCTAAAAGCTGTCAAAACAGTGACAGCCTCACATGTTCGCCCCCCTCCTCTCACCCAGGGAGACCAATCAGATCTTCGTGAACTTAATCGCGTAATTCTCCATCCGCTTCTGATCCGCCCTAAAATTTGGTATTTTTCAGAGCTCCCCCAAGATAACATTGCCAGATTCCTCTCATACTCGATCAGATTTTCATTTTTATCGCCAAGTTTCAGTGTCGTTCGTATCCTCAGAAGCTTCGTTTGTTGTAAGTCAAAGGTTTACATGGCGCGCGCGCCATTGGGTAGTCAATTTCTCAAGTTGAAGCTGATTGGTCAGTTTGATTCAACGTCTGTGTTCGAGTTTGCATTTATCCCGCCAAGAGAATTATACTTACAAACCGCTTACCCAATAGAGGCGAGTCTTAACGTGAATCATCTTCCTTTCCCTCTCTCGCCCGTCCTTTATCATGGTCTTGCTCTCTCCCTCCTACCTCTACCTCCCTCAATCTTTCACTCTTACCTTCTCTCCCTCCCCCTCCACCCCTCTTTCCCTCCCCCTCCACCCCTCCCTCCCTTCCTCCAGCTCTTCCCAACCACCGTCTTACAATAACATAATTGTTTACACAACCACCATTAAGAAAATATGTGCTAAATGTTCATTAGCATTTAGACAATGCAAGAAACAAAACGGAATTTATTATAAACAAAATCAAGAAAACGGTGGGAGTAAGACAGGCGCTGAGCCTCCTCCTGACCTCACGTAAATACATGGTAATCTAGTTCACGTAAAAGTCAATTACTATACAAATCGTGTAACAGTTGTGGCTGACGAGACGTTTCATGCGTGGAGAGACACCCACCCCACACATCTCAAAGTGCAGAAACTACGACGTGTCGGTCCGTCCTGGATCAATATCAAGCTGTGTAATTATCACAACTCATCCCGTCCTCACACTAGGCTGATTAAAGCAGCGGCCGTTCACCCCAGACGCAATCATTAATCTTAATATACCGTGAATTGAAAATTGGTTTGTTCTCATATACAAATTAATATTTTACATTAAATTTATATGTATTTAGGCGTATAAATACATATAAATATGTATTTATATGTATTTATATTTTATATAAATATATATATATTTAAATATATATATATTTAAATATATATATATATATATATATATATATATATATATATATATATATTATTTAAATAAACATTTATGTATAGTTAGGCTTAGGTTTAGTTATATGTTTAGGTTCTGTTGATGATTATTTGTATTTGAAGTACGTGGGTGAAGGGAAGTGAATTATCAAGGGAAAGAGCCAAGCCATTACGACTATGTAGCACTGGGAAGGAGGTCAAGATAAGGATTTGGGATGGGACGGGGAGAAGGAATGGTACCCAACCACTTGGACGGTCGGGGATTGAACGTCGACCTGCATGAAGCGGGACTGTCGCTCTACCGTCCAGCCCAAGTGGTTGGACGAGTATGTGGGTGAAGGATTTATAGAATTGTGGTTCGAACAGAGGACGTGAGCGAAGCACTTGTTCCGGAAGTGTTTGGACATCATCGCTTGTGAGTCGTGTGTAAACCGTTTTTCATTCATACACAGGGGGTTTGGCGGTTGGATTAACGAGCTTGGATTTTTGTATGCGAGGACGGGCTGCATAACTTGATAATGGTCCAGGACGGACCGAAACGTCGTCGTTTCATCATTTTGATATGTATGAGTTTGGGTATCAACACTGAGCCACGTTATTGTGACTCATCGTGTGATAATATGGATAGATTTAGATTTTAGATTTTAGATTTTTTATTCAGGTAAATGCAAGGGAGCCGAGCGGACAGCACGCTGGACTTGTGATCCTGTGGTCCCGGGTTCGATCCCGGGCGCCGGAGAGAAACAATGGGCAGAGTTTCTTTCACCCTATGCCCCTGTTACCTAGCAGTAAAATAGGTACCTGAGTGTTAGTCAGCTGTCACGGGCTGCTTCCTGGGGGTGGAGGCCTGGTCGAGGACCGGGCCGCGGGGACACTAAAGCCCCAAAATCATCTCAAGATAACGAAATGTACATATATTGAGTTACATACATAATGTTGGATTTAAAGATAGAGATAGTATACAATACGTAAAGTCACTAGTACGCATAGCGGTTCGGGCAAGACTGCTATACGTGGAGACATTATGTGGCGGGACGACCTACGACTCACCTTCCTGACCAATTTGATTGTAAATCGTCATGTGCCTCACATAGGACCATTAGCACACATTAATGCTACTTTTAGTTATTATATAAGTTCATTATTTACTCGTGCAAATGAGCGGACTATTGGTAGCCAGACATTTCTGGTCCACTCTTGTTAGGGAGGCTGGAAAGTAATGACTTGTTGTCGTTATGGAGTGGATTACCGAGAGCAATGGGACGACTTTTCTTAAGGAAACCAATCACACGTGTCGGCACGAACAATTATCAAAAGAAGGCACTAAGCCTTCGAGACTTACTAAGACTTATGTAGCATGGGAAAGAATGTGTTTCAATAGGCACCGGCAACCAACACAAATCGTCCTTTGCCCTAGCGGGAAACTGGCGTCACTGGACGAGAAGGAATGTGATTGGTGGTCTCTGAGTAAGAGACGACTTTGAGCGGGAAATGTGATTATTTGCGCCCCGTCAGTGCTAAAGGAAGCATCAAGCGGGCGTTACGGGGACTAATGAATTAATCTTGTTTCACGGTCATGAGATACGACACGTGGGCCGTGACGAGTCATTGGGGACGACTGCAGACCCCTTGGGTAGACGAATCTAAGTTTGAGACCGTGCGAGATGTTGTTCTAGACTCTAGAGCACTGGTTCCCAAACTAAGGGCCATAGATTCCCTTTTTGCAATATGTAGGGGGGGGGGGGGGTGCACAAGTCGAGGAAGTGTACAGCTTATGATACTCAAAGAAAACAATAACATAATAACAAAATTTGTGGCTAATTTTTATTTTTTATTTGTTAATACTGAGGCCATTAATAAGGACGTTTTAATGACCGTAAAGAGTTTGGGAACCACTGGCCTAGAGCCAGATTTCAGAGAGAGCATGATAGTAAACTTGCGTAAACTCTAATAACCGCAAGAGCTTATTAGCGTAGCGTAGACGGTAGATCTATAAAGAAGATAACATTAAAATTAAAGTATTAGTCACAAGTACAAGCCTTGTGGAAAGTCAGAATAATTTTCAATTCCCACTAACTCGTGGTATACAAGCAAAACTACGCATGCGAGGAAATTTGCCACTTTGCCATTTTTGCCATCTAATTTGCCATTAGAACTGTTCAACACCAAGGACCAATTTGAGGCAACGCGTCAACAATCAGGAAGCAGTGGTCAGGTCTCCGGAGGATACTGAAGTTTGTTAGCAGTTTGGGTGGGAGCAAACAACGGATGGGCGACAATTATGAGTCCTAAGGATAACTTGGGTAAACTGGAACAAGTGAAGATTGAACCTAGATTTAGAACCTAGAACTTATTCTATATACAGGCGATGAGTCACAATAACGTGGCTGAAGTATGTTGACCAGACCACACACTAGAAGGTGAAGGGACGACGACGTTTCGGTCTGTCCTGGACCGACCTGGACAATCGACTTGAGAATGGTCCAGGACGGCCCAAAACGTCGTCGTCCCTTCACCTTCTAGTGTGTGGTCTGGTCAACTTAGTCTAGATGTGATAAACTTCAGGAGCCACCAGTGTGTATTACACACCTCTCCTCGGCGGCTGAGCCATGATATTCCTTTTTATTAGTGATAACTGAATTATCTGTAATGACTACAAAGTATAAAGTATCCCTGAACGAGCTTAAGGGCCACTAGGTCAAGTACTGAAATTCACAGAATGCAATCACAACAGTTGCCTGTCTACTGAATATCGATTTACTGCAAGGTGAACAGTGGCACCAGGTGAAAGGAAAAATTGCTCAAACGCCTTTGTCCTGCCGCGGGAACCGAACCCGGGACCTTCGGGTTGCGACTGCGCCACAGTACCCACGTGTGTGAGTGGCCGCAAACCGTATTAATATAGCTCGTTGATTTCCATTACTCATTTTCACACAATCTACATGTTCTACTACATGTTCTACTACATGTTCTACTACATGTTCTACTACATGTTCTACTACATGTTCTACTACATGTTCATACGAAAAATATTTGAATTATATAAACAAAAAATTCTGGCCACACACACACACACACAAGTAGAAATTTGTATTAAATTTGCATGTAATCGTATTTTTGTGATAACAGTTGAAATATATATATATATATATTTTTTTTTTGGAGGGGGGGGGGATATTATTCTTTTGTTAGATGACTCTGGTTGTAAACTCCCGTGTCGGCACCCCCCCCCACCCTCGCCCATCCTGTGGACCCCCTCCCCTCCCCCAACACTCGCCCCACCTGCCAACACCCCCTCCCACACACCCCTCCCGCAGACATCCCCCCCACACCCCTCCCACATACATCCCCCCCCCCTAAACTCACCCACATTATGGGATTAAAAATTTTGTACATCATTGTATCGCAACTTTTCATTTATTGTTTTAACAACAAAATAATTTGTTGTTTGGTCGACGCCCGGGAGTATGGCAACGGGTTCACCTGTGTAGAGCACAGCTGAAGTTATATTTTGTACCGCAGAGCTGGGAGGCCAGTGTCTATAGTACCCCCCCCCCCCCACCACCACACACACGCACACCTATTCACCCAGCAGTACATAGGTATCTATGTACTGCTGAGTCATCTATGTACTCGAGTATCAGCGAGTACATAGATAACGAGTATGTACTCGTTATCTATGTACTGCTGTGAGTATCTATGTACTGCTGGGTTATCTAATGTATTCGAGTACCTGCGAGTACATAGATAACGAGTATGTACTCGTTATATATGTACTGCTGTGAGTATCTATGTACTGCTGGGTTATTTAATGTACTCGAGTATCTACGAGTACATAGATAACGAGTATGTACTCGTTATCTATGTACTGCTGCGAGTATCTATGTACTCGCTATTAACTTCGGTTCCTCGAAATTAATAGCGAGTTCAGAGCGACTCCACCGGGTGTAGTTTTTAGCATATCGTGGTCCATGGGTTAAGGCGCGTGTCGGGAGTACCTAGGACGATAGTTCGAACCGACGGTCCTGCCCCAAAGATTTTCTTAAGCTATATCACGTTAATGTGATTTACTTGTGTAACTGACCGAGGTTCCTGGATAATTTGATGATTGACTTTATATTTCCTGCAATCTTGTTACGAACTGACTTGATAATAAAGACAAGGCTGGTTCAAATAATATTTGAGCTGATGAAAATAACCGAAATATGATTAGCTTTACACTGGACCTCTCTCCTTGGCGTTGCATTCTAACTAGCTGCAGAAGAGGTGACAGACGTGGGATGACAAACACGCTGTGGCGAGCATGTAACTGATGGCCGCCTAACTCATGAGTTATACAGAATGAGTTACACAGCATGAGTTACACAGCATGAGTTACACAGCATTAACTCGTGTGGGGGGCGCTGACTTTGTCAAGGTTGGTCAGGCCCTGCTGATCCTCCCCGCGGGAGTTAGAGGGGTTATCTTGAGGTTATCTTGAGATGATTTCGGGGCTTAGCGTCCCAGCGGCTCGGTCCTCAACCAGGCCTCCTTTTTGTTACAACCCCTCCCCCCCCCCAGGAAGCAGCCCGTAGCAGCTGTCTAACTCCCAGGTACCTATTTACTGCTTGGTAACAGGGGCATCAGGGTAACATTTTGCCCATTTGTCTCCGCCTACACCAAGGATCGAACCCGGAACCTCAGGACTACGAATCCGCAGCGCTGTCCACTCAGCTGTCAGGCGCCTATAGTACCCACCTGCCTAGTGATTCGTCACAGTGGCCAGCCACAGAGACTAAAACTGGTCACGCTTCTACCAAGTGCATAAGTATATGACTGAAAATGAATACATTTATGTATATGGATGTACTTATACATAAGCATATCTATATACATATGGATGCACTCATGTATATGATACATAAAAACAACAATAATTATAGAGGACTAAGAGTGAAGACTGTCATCATAACGACACGACGTCTCCAGTTACAACTGGAGGGAGGGACGCTCTTACTTACCAGAGCAAGAGCAAGTAAGAATACCAGAGCAAGATAAAGTAAGAATACGAGAGCAAGAGGAATAAAGAATATGAGACCAAGATATAGTAAGAATACTAGAGCAAGAGGAAGTAAGAATACTAGAGCAAGAGGAAGTAAGAATACTAGAGCAAGAGGAACTAAGAATACTAGAGCAAGAGGAACTAAGAATACTAGAGCAAGAGGAAGTAAGAATACTAGAGCAAGAGGAAGTAAGAATACTAGAGCAAGAGGAAGTAAGAATACTAGAGCAAGAGCAAGTAAGAATACTAGAGCAAGAGGAAGTAAGAATACTAGAGCAAGAGGAACTAAGAATACTAGAGCAAGAGCAAGTAAGAATACTAGAGCAAGAGGAAGTAAGAATACTAGAGCAAGAGGAACTAAGAATACTAGAGCAAGAGCAAGTAAGAATACTAGAGCAAGAGGAAGTAAGAATACTAGAGCAAGAGGAAGTAAGAATACTAGAGCAAGAGGAACTAAGAATACTAGAGCAAGAGCAAGTAAGAATACTAGAGCAAGAGGAAGTAAGAATACTAGAGCAAGAGGAACTAAGAATACTAGAGCAAGAGCAAGTAAGAATACTAGAGCAAGAGGAACTAAGAATACTAGAGCAAGAGCAAGTAAGAATACTAGAGCAAGAAGGTACCACTACTAAAAATAAGAGAGACAAAACTGGAGACACGATAATAAGCTTCACAAATCCCAAGGCGAAGCATTTAACCAAAATTACCTCAATTTCTTTCATTATAAATATGACGTCATTACCAAATTGCTAATATTATATGTTACCTGCCCAAATGTAGTCCTAATTTTGCTTGTAAGGTTGAGCGCTAGTTCCTGAGCCCCGCCTCACCAGCTGTGGACTATGTGCCTCTATATGCAGCAACTCCTGACCAGCCTCCATCTGTTCCTAATTATTACTTAATAGATAGCTTATTTTATTAGCTGCTCTCTCTCTCTCTCTTCTCTCATACATTTGTTTACTTCATCATTGGCATTCATATCCGTCTCAAGCTTCCTTGTTCCCTTGTTCTTGTTACCCTGCCTCATACTCAGTATGTCCCCATGTTCTTGTTACCCTGCCTCATACTCAGTATGTCCCCATGTTCTTGTTACCCTGCCTCATACTCAGTATGTCCCCATGTTCTTGTTACCCTGCCTCATACTCAGTATGTCCCCATGTTCTTGTTACCCTGCCTCATACTCAGTATGTCCCCATGTTCTTGCCCTGCCTCATATTCTTCAATGTCCCCATGTTCTTGCCCTGCCTCATACTCAGTATGTCCCCATGTTCTTGCCCTGCCCCATATTCAACATGTTCTTGCCCTGCCTCATATTCAACATGTTCTTGCCCTGCCTCATATTCAACATGTTCTTGTCCTGCCCCATATTCAACATGTTCTTGCCCTGCCCCATATTCAACATGTTCTTGCCCTGCCCCATATTCAACATGTTCTTGCCCTGCCCCATTTTCAACATGTTCTTGCCCTGCCATATATGCAACATGTTCTTGCCCTGCCCCATATTCAACATGTTCTTGCCCTGCCCCATATTCAACATGTTCTTGCCCTGCCCCATATTCAACATGTTCTTGCCCTGCCCCATATTCAACATGTTCTTGCCCTGCCCCATATTCAACATGTTCTTGCCCTGCCCCATTTTCAACATGTTCTTGCCCTGCCATATATGCAACATGTTCTTGCCCTGCCCCATATTCAACATGTTCTTGCCCTGCCCCATATTCAACATGTTCTTGCCCTGCCCCATATTCAACATGTTCTTGCCCTGCCCCATATTCAACATGTTCTTGCCCTGCCTCATACTCATGTTCTCTTTATCTTTATCGACACGCATGTTTTCTCCATGCGTGTCGAGCTAAAAGCAAACCAGGTCTTCAGTTAAGGTATGATCATCGAGATATAATACATGGCAAAAGGGGAATGTGGCCGAGGCTACTTCTACCCTCCAAACAGGTCATACGGACTAATTACCGATCTGGGATATATTTCCACATCCGAGAGGTCACGTCTACTAGCTAATGACCATGGATTCGCTTTCTGGTCGCCAGAGGGAGCGGAAGTGCTCAGGTGTTGCTCCCAAGTTGACGGCCAAAGCGTGGTGTTGGTGGTTGGGTGTTGCTCCTGTGCCCTGTGTGGTACCCTTGTGCAGGGGTACGGTTTTCGCTTTCCGATGGGGTCGTCTATGCCCCCTCTTAAGCCAACGTCTTTGGTAGTGCTCGAGTTTGTAATGCCTTTTGACAATACAGTGCTTGTGGAAGTGCTCAGTGTGCAGTTGACAGACCTGGTGGGCGTGCAGATCATTCAAGACCACCGTGTTGTTGTTAAATTTGTTCGATCCGATGTGTTCCGGAAGTTCCTTGATCGGTGTGAGGGCTGTTCATTCCCCATGCTCGATGGTGCTGATACGGTACGTGTGGTAAACCTGAATGTGATGTTGACATTCGTGGCAGTGCGCCTTTTTGAAATGACGGATGGGCTGTTAACCAGGTTGTTTGGGCAGTATGGGAAGGTGTTTGGCATGAGGTAGAATATAGTTTCCGCTAGTTATTGTAAGGGGATGCTTGCGGGCACCAGGACGCTGACGATGTCCCTGACACGGGATGTACCGTCGTGATTATCCCTGATGGGGTTTATGCTTCGTTGTATGTATTCCAGTCAGCCCCGTACCTGTTATCGGTGTGGTCTACAGGGTCGTCCAGCCGCAACGTGGAGGCGGCTGTTTGCGTCAACATCTAGGGAAGGTGATTTTCCGCCCCTTCGGACCTAAGAAGTTTATGCGGAGGTGTTGGTTGAGGTTGTCGTCTCACCTTTCAGCCTGCCAGACTTTGCGCCTGGCTGTGTGTGTCCCGGAGGCTTGCGTGGAGCCGATAGAGCGCCCTGTACACCAGGGAGCTGCTGACCAGCCGGTGTGTCGATGAAGCTCCATCTCCAGAGCTTTGTGTGGTGCTGAATGTGCCGGTGGAGATACACGGTGTGTGCCGCCTGCTGTGGAGGTGGTGCCAGCTCTCCGGGAGACGTCCCCGTCAGCTATGGGGAGCAGTTCTGGTCCACTAGCTCCACCTGTAGGGGTCTCTGGACGTGGGGGGCTTCCCCCTCGTTTCAGTAGGCGTTTCCAGCTGCCTCTCCTGTGGAAGATGTGCGTTCCCCTCGTCGACGCCAGGACACGTCGAGTCAGGCTGAGCTCGTCTCTTAGATGAAACGTAGGAAGAGCACTGCCAGGTCGCGGTCCCTTGGTGGTAAGGATACTATGGAACCTATGGAGGACGAGGGTGGGGCGGATAAGGCGGTGGTTGTGGAGGAGCAGGGACGAGGTGTGGTAGCTCCTTTGCCGGTGCCTGTCCGTGGGCCGCCCAGTGCCAGTGAACAGAGATGGGGGTCGTTGACCCTGGTGCCGGTGGTCGTGCAGGGCAGGATTTGGTTTTGGTGTTGAAAAAGGGGTCTGTGGCCTCTCCTCTTGGGGCTTCCGCTTCTTCGTGCCCCCCACTGCTCCCAGAAATGTTTATTGCTCTGATTTACCGTTGTCGGCGGACAATGCGCCGCCGCCTTTCGGGTGGTGTCCGGCCCCTTGACCCGTGAGTTTGTCCGACCCTTGACCCGTGAGTTTGTCCGACCCTTGACCCGTGAGTTTGTCCGGCCCTTGACCCGTGAGTTTGGGTCTGCGTTCCCGTTTTTGAAAGCTCGTGTGTAATTCTTATCTCCTGTTAATTTGCGTGGATGGTTGTGTGGTATATATGGTGTTCAGGTCAGGGGGTTTGTTGTTTTATTTGCCATTCATGTTTTGCTGCGACTGTTTTAATTTTGCGGTTTTCCTTGCTGGGGCTGTTGTGTGTTGCCCTGTTTCGTCTTTCATGTGTTGGTGGCGGTAAAGGCCTCAGTTTATTTGGTGGCCTTTGTGTGTGTGTGTATTTTTCAGCAGAGCATTGTGTGGTACTGGATGTTTCTGCCATGCTCTCTGTTTCCTCTGGTGTACCCATTGTATGTTCTTTGTGTTTTGCTGTATTTCATGTGCTGCCTATGTGCTGGTCGACCCCCTACTGTTTATATGGCATATTGTGCATGTGTGTCTGGTAGCAAAGATTGGCGGCGTCTTCCCCGCCTTGCTTCTGACCATTGTTCTCTGTGTACTTACCTAATTGTGCTTGTGGGGGTTGAGTTCTGGCTCTTTGGTCCCGCCTCTCAACTGTCAATCAACTAATGTACAGATTCCTGAGCCTTCTGGGCTCTATCATATCTACATTTGAAACTGTGTATGGAGTCAGCCTCCACCACATCACTGCCTAATGCATTCCATCTGTTAACTACTCTGACACTGAAAAAGTTCTTTCTAACGTCCCTGTGGCTCTGTGGTTCATTTGGGTACTCAGTTTCCACCTGTGTCCCCTTGTTCGCGTACCACCCGTGTTAAACAGTTTATCTTTATCTTCCCTGTCAATTCCTATGAGAATTTTGTAGGTAGTGATCATGTCTCCCCTCACTCTTCTGTCTTCTAGTGTCGTGAGGTGCATTCCTCGCAGCCTTTCTTCATAACTTATGCCTCTTAGTTCTGAGACTAGTCTAGTGACATATCTCTGAACGTTTTCAAGCTTCGCCTTGTGCTTGACAAGGTACGGGCTCCATGCTGGGGCCGGCTGACAAGTGTACTCACCTATTTGTACTCACCTATTTGTGCTTGCGGGGGTTGAGCTTTGGCTCTTTGGTCCCGCCTCTCAACTGTCAATCAACTGGTGTACAGATTCCTGAGCCTACTGGGCTCTATCATATCTACATTTAAAACTGTGTATGGAGTCAGCCTCCACCACATCACTGCCTAATGCATTCCATCCGTTAACTACTCTGACACTAAAAAAGTTCCTTCTAACGTCTCTGTGGCTCATGTGAGTACTCAGTTTCCACCTGTGTCCCCTTGTTCGCGTCCCACCAGTGTTGAATAGTTTATCTTTGTTTACCCGGTCGATTCCTCTGAGGATTTTGTAGGTTGTGATCATGTCTCCCCTTACTCTTCTGTCTTCCAGTGTCGTAAGGTGCATTTCCCGCAGCCTTTCCTCGTAACTCATGCCTCTTAGTTCTGGGACTAGTCTAGTGGCATACCTTTGGACTTTTTCCAGCTTCGTCTTGTGCTTGACAAGGTACGGGCTCCATGCTGGGGCCGCATACTCCAGGATTGGTCTTACATATGTGGTGTACAAGATTCTGAATGATTCCTTACACAGGTTCCTGAACGCTGTTCTGATGTTAGCCAGCCTCGCATATGCCGCAGACGTTATTCTTTTTATGTGGGCTTCAGGAGACAGGTTTGGTGTGATATCAACTCCTAGATCTTTCTCTCTGTTCGTTTCATTAAGTACTTCATCTCCTATTCTGTATCCTGTGTTTGGCCTCCTATTTCCACCACCTAGTTTCATTACTTTGCATTTACTCGGGTTGAACTTCAACAGCCATTTGTTGGACCATTCACTCAGTCTGTCTAGGTCATCTTGTAGCCTCCTACTATCGTCCTCAGTTTCAATCCTCCTCATAATTTTTGCATCATCGGCAAACATTGAGAGAAACGATTCTATACCCTCTGGAAGATCATTTACATATATCAGAAACAGTATAGGTCCAAGGACTGACCCCTGCGGTACTCCACTCGTAACGTCTCGCCAATCTGAGACCTCACCCCTCACACTGACTCGTTGTCTCCTGTTACTTAGGTACTCCTGTATCCAACGGAGTACCTTCCCTTTCACTCCAGCCTGCATCTCCAGTTTTTTCACTAACCTCTTGTGTGGCACTGTGTCAAAGGCTTTCTGACAATCCAAAAATATGCAGTCTGCCCACCCTTCTCTTTCTTGCCTTATTTTTGTTGCCTGGTCATAGAATTCAAGTAACCCTGTGAGGCAGGACCTGCCATCCCTGAATCCATGTTGATGCTGTGTTACAAAGTTCTTTCGCTCCAGATGTTCCACTAGCTTTCTTCGCACAATCTTCTCCATCAACTTGCATGGTATGCAGGTTAGGGACACTGGTCTGTAATTCAGTGCCTCCTGTCTATCCCCTTTCTTGTATATCGGGACTACGTTAGCTGCTTTCCAAATTTCTGGCAGTTCCCCTGTTGCCAGTGATTTGTTATACACCATGGAGAGCGGGAGGCACAGTTCTTCTGCTCCTTCCTTTAGTATCCAAGGGGAGATTCCATCTGGACCTATAGCCTTTGTCACATCCAATTCTAGTAAACACTTCCTTACTTCCCCGCTGGTAATCTCAAACTCTTCCAGTGGTTCCTGGTTAGCTATTCCCTCTCTTATCTCTGGGATTTCTCCTTGCTCCAAGGTGAAGACCTCCTGGAATTTCTTATTCAGTTCCTCACACACTTCCTTGTCGTTTGTAGTGAATCCTTCTGCCCCTAACCTTAATTTCATAACCTGTTCCTTTACTGTTGTTTTTCTCCTGATGTGGCTATGCAGCAATTTAGGCTGAGTCTTTGCCTTGCTTGCAATGTCATTTTCGTATTGTCTTTCTGCCTCTCTTCTCATCCTAACATATTCATTCCTGGCATTCTGGTATCTTTCTCTGCTCTCCAGTGTCCTGTTATTCCTATAGTTTCTCCATGCCCTTTTACTTTGCTGCTTAGCTAGCCTACATCTCTGATTAAACCATGGGTTTCTCATCTTCATTTCACTGTTTTCCTTTTGGACTGGGACAAACTTGTTTGCTGCATCCTTGCATTTTTGCGTGATGTATTCCATCATATCTTGGGCCGTCTTTTCCCTGAGCTCTGTTTCCCATGCTATATCTGCTAGGCATTTTCTTATCTCCTCATAGTTTCCCTTTCGGTATGCTAACCTTTTGGTTTCGGTATCCCTTCTCGAGTTCAATAACCCTTCTTCAATCAGGTACTCAAACACCAATACACTGTGGTCGCTCATTCCTACTGGGTCCTCAAAACTGATTTCTCTTATGTCAGAGTCGTTCAGGGTGAAAACCAGGTCGAGTCTCGCTGGTTCGTCGTTTCCTCTCATCCTTGTGGGTTCACTGACATGCTGGGTTAAGAAGTTTCTAGTCGCCACCTCCAGTAGTTTGGCTCTCCACGTATCCTCGCCTCCATGCGGTTCCTTGTTCTCCCAATCAATCCTGCCGTGATTGAAGTCCCCCATGATGAGCAGGTGGGATCTATTTCTACAGGCAGAAGAGGCTGCCCTCTCAATTATAGTGTTAACTGCCATGTTGTTGCTTTCGTACTCTTGACTGGGTCTTTTGTCATTTGGTGGAGGATTATATATTACTGCTACTACTATCCTTGGTCCTCCCATTGTCATGGTGCCTGCTATGTAGTCTCTGAAACCCTCACAGCCCGGGATAGTCATCTCCTTAAAACTCCATTCCTTTCTCATGAGTAGGGCCACTCCTCCTCCTCCCCTACCTTCCCTCTCTTTCCTTATTATTGTGTACTCCTGGGGAAACACGGCATTCGTTATGATTCCAGAGAGTTTTGTTTCAGTGAGTCCAATTACATCTGGGTTCACTTCTTGTGCTCTTTCCCTTAGTTCACTTGCCTTGCTTGTGATCCCATCTATGTTCGAGTACATTGCCCTGAAACTAACTCTCTTCTGTTTCTCCTCTGGGGAGGACCTGTGGGGTCTGGGGTGAGCAGGAGCTGGGAGGATCTGGTATGGGGAGACTGGTGGAGGAGGAAGGGCTTGGGGGGGTAGGGGTGAGGGGGAGGGTAGGGGTAGGGGGAGGGTAGGGGGAGTGGGTGAGGGGGGAGTGGGTGAGGGGGGGGAGGGTAGGGGGAGTGGGTGAGGGGGGGAGGGTAGGGGGAGTGGGTGAGGGGGGGAGGGTTGGGGGGGTGGGTTTTGGGGGGGCAATAAAGTGGGGAGGGCGTGGGGGGAAAGGGAAGGCTGAGGTGGTTGAGGAAGAGGGGAGGGTTTTGGGGAGTGGTGGAGAGGGGAAGGCTTAGGTGGGGTGGGGGAGAGTGGGGAGCTTAGGGGGGTGGGGGAGAATGAAGGGCTTGTGGGTGGGAGGGACGGAAGGGCATGTGGGAGAAGGGAGGGCTTGGGGGATGGGGGAGAAGGGAGGTCCTGGGGGGAGGGGGGAGTGGGAGGAGGGGGGTGAGTGGGAGGAGGGGGGTGAGTGGGAGGAGAGGGGTGCCTTAGGTGGGTACTTAGTGGGGGGCTGACAGGGGTTGGGGCAGGTAGGGTGTCTGTTGGGTGGAATGAAGGGGTGGTGCCGCACTCCCTGTGGCTAATGCACTGTTTGAGGAGGGTTCCCCGTTTCCCTCTGGGATTGTAGGGATCGGGGGTGTGGCTCCCTGATTCCTTTCTCTCTCCCTGCGCTCCTTCCTCGCGTCTGCTGCTTGCATTCTCTCTTCCCTTGTCATATCCCTCTGCAAGAATAGAATTGTGTGTGTGTGTGTGTGTGTGTGTGTGTGTGTGTGTGTGTGTGTGTGTGTGTGTGTGTGTGTGTGTGTGTGTGTGTGTGTGTGTGTGTGATGGGTTCCGTCTGTATTATGTATGTTGTTTCTTTGGGTCTAGTGTCAGGCCTATCCATTGAACTGTATTCCCTTATGTTTGTTCAGTTTGGTTCGTATTGTCTGATTGGTTGGGGTTGACGCCCCCCCCCCCCTCAATTGTCTTATTGTAACGACTTTCTTCATTTTGATGGGTGATTATGGTTTCTATGTGTTGGGGTCCCATGTGTGTCCTTTTATTTTATTTGTATATATTCTGTTGCACAGTTGAGGTGGACAACAACAACCGTGGACATCTTGAAGAAAATTGTCTAGTTTTTTCTTGAAGAAGTGCCGGACCAACCGGGTTGTGGTGGATATTTGGGCCTGCGGGCCGCTCCAAGCAACAGCCTGGTGGACCAAACTCTCACAAGTCAAGCCTGGCTTCGGGCCGGGCTTGGGGAGTAGAAGAACTCCCAGAACCCCATCAACCAGGTATCAAGCAGGTGTCTTGTAATGTCAAGTTGCCTTATCTGTCTTATTTTGTGCGTTTAATGTAATTTTTGTACACGTACGAGTGATGATGAAAGAGAGGCAGGTTTCAGTACTTGTTATGTATTACTATTTGTCTTAGTTCTATGTTTAGTAATATTGTGTAAAGTTTTGTTGTTAAGGTGTCCTTTTCTTGTATCTGTATATATTCTATGTTTTATAAAATAAAGAGAAAACAAAAAGCTAGTAACCTGACCCTTGTTCACTAGTATACTGTATAGAGTCCAAGTGGTCTTATATATTTACAAAGTACACACCAATATATTCACCGCCCTCACCGTTCTACATGAACAATTATATA
This sequence comes from Procambarus clarkii, assembly GCF_040958095.1. Classification (NCBI taxonomy): domain Eukaryota; kingdom Metazoa; phylum Arthropoda; class Malacostraca; order Decapoda; family Cambaridae; genus Procambarus; species Procambarus clarkii. The sequence continues at coordinate 13,383,786 of NC_091174.1, forward strand.
TAAAAAATATCTGCCTTTAAACAGAGTAATTGACAACACTGGTCGATGTTGATGTTCAGTCTGACAACTGAAGCCTGACCAACAAATGAAGTAGTTCAACTCATAAAGAGTAGCTCGTTGGGTGAGAAGCCGAGGCCCAGGAGCTCAACCCATGCTAGTGATTGGGTGGGTGAAACACTGGGGACTGAACCCCGGGAGCACAGTCTGATCACTACAAGGGGTTGGGGTAATAAGCGGCCACCCTTGCCGCAACGGATCACCGGATATATAACCAAATCAGTTTCACCAAATTATACTGCTGGAAATTTGAAAATGGTTCACATTAATATTAAAAGTCAACTGGAGGTCAGGAGAATTACAAACATGGCCCCGCACTCCAAGCCCGACTCTCTGCCAAAACTTCAAGCGCCGGGTAAAGGTTCGAGGCCCGATATGCTTTCCTTCCGAGTATTTATTAAATATTTAGCTGAATTTCTGGTTGCGCTTCCTCGAACCAAGACCTTTCCATCCAGTGGTCGACCCCATTCACCAATTTTAACATACTGTTCATTCAAAGCAGGAATTTAATAAAAAATAAATTAATATTATTTTATATTAGCATATTGTGCTGATATAAAATAACCTAACAAGTGCCTATTTAGGTGCTTGTTAGGTTAGGTGTTTAGATTCTGTTGGCGATTATTTGTATTTGTAGTACGTGGGTGAAGCATTTACAGCGTTGTTATTATTGTTGTTGTTTAGGGGCGACGATAATCGTGTGTATAGGGCTAAACACGTAGAGGGTTAATCGCAACACCGTAGACAGGCAGATGATTGGGGAGCTCCAGGAGTCCCTCAGGGTGACGAGCTCCGGCCCGCTCCACACAGAGAACACTGGGTAGTAAAACCAAAAACTCGGCACCTAACTAAAACGCAAAAGTCATCTTGCTCCCTCCAGCAGAGCAGTCAGCCGCCCACCACGGCTGAGGGCACACCAGGAGCCCACCACGGCTGAGGGCACACCAGGAGCCCACCACGGCTGAGGGCACACCAGGAGCCCACCACGGCTGAGGGCACACCAGGAGCCCACCACGGCTGAGGGCACACCAGGAGCCCACCACGGCTGAGGGCACACCAGGAGCCCACCACGGCTGAGGGCACACCAGGAGCCCACCACGGCTGAGGGCACACCAGGAGCCCACCACGGCTGAGGGCACACCAGGAGCCCACCACGGCTGAGGGCACACCAGGAGCCCACCACGGCTGAGGGCACACCAGGAGCCCACCACGGCTGAGGGCACACCAGGAGCCCACCACGGCTGAGGGCACACCAGGAGCCCACCACGGCTGAGGGCACACCAGGAGCCCACCACGGCTGAGGGCACACCAGGAGCCCACCACGGCTGAGGGCACACCAGGAGCCCACCACGGCTGAGGACACACCAAGAGCCCCACCACGACGAGCCGGTCGGCCGAGCGGACAGCACGCTGGACTGTGATCCTGTGGCCCCTGGTTCGATCCCGGGCGCCGGCGAGAAACAATGGGCAGAGTTTCTTTCACCCTATGCCCCTGTTACCTAGCAGTAAATAGGTACCTGGGTGTTAGTCAGCTGTCACGGGCTGCTTCCTGGGGGTGGAGGCCTGGTCGAGGACCGGGCCGCGGGGACACTAAAGCCCCGAAATCATCTCAAGATAACCTCAAGATAACGACTGAGGACACACCAGGAGCCCACCACGACTGAGGCCACACCAGGAGCCCACCACGGCTGAGGCCACACCAGGAGCCCACCACGGCTGAGGGCACACCAGGAGCCCCACCAGGAGCCCACCACGGCTGAGGGCACACCAGGAGCCCACCACGGCTGAGGGCACACCAGGAGCCCACCACGGCTGAGGGCACACCAGGAGCCCACCACGGCTGAGGGCACACCAGGAGCCCACCACGGCTGAGGGCACACCAGGAGCCCACCACGACTGAGGGCACACCAGGAGCCCACCACAGCTGAGGGCACACCAGGAACCCACCACGGCTGAGGGCACACCAGGAACCCACCACGGCTGAGGGCACACCAGGAGCCCAACACGACTGAGGGCACACCAGGAGCCCACCACAGCTGAGGGCACACCAGGAGCCCACCAAGGCTGAGGGCACACCAGGAACCCACCACGGCTGAGGGCACACCAGGAGCCCACCACGACTGAGGACACACCAGGAGCCCACCACGGCTGAGGACACACCAGGAACCCAGGTCTGGGAACCAAACGACGACGTTTCGGTCCGTCCTGGACCATTCTCAAGTCACAATCGACTTGAGAATGGTCCAGGACGGACCGAAACGTCGTCGTCCCTTCAATTTCTAGTGTGTGGTCTGGTCAACATACTTCAGCCACGTTATTGTGACTCATCGCCTGCAACTACCCGGTAAACTGGCCGCCACACTGAAGTACCAGCATCACACTGGCTGACCTTACCGTAGGACAACCCGTCATCACACCAGGCTGTTTAAAGCAGCGGCCGTCCTCCCCCCGACGCAGTCATCAATTTTAAGATACTGTGCATTAAAATTGGTTTGTTCTCATATATAGATTATTATTCTTATATATATAATAATTCTATATATAGTTAGGCATAGGTTAGGTTAGGTATTTAGGTTCTGTTGGCGATTATTTGTATCTGAACTACGTGGGTGAAGCATTTATAGAATTATGGTTCGAACAAAGGACATGAGCGAAGCACTTGTTCCGGAAGTGTTCGGACGTCATCCAGCCATCCACCAAACCCCCTGTTTATGAATGAAAACGGGTTTACACACGGCTCACAATTTATAACGTTCGAACACTTCCGGAACAAGTGCTTCACTGACGAATTTTGTTCGAACCACAACGCAGTAAATGCTTCACACGCGTACTACAAATAAAATAATCGCCAACAGAACCTAAACACCTAACCTAACCTAACCTAACCAGTGCCTAAATATTTTACAATATGGTAATATAAAATAATATTAATTATATTTGCAAAAATTCCTATTTTGCGTTCGTAAAATTGATGAATGCGTATGTGGGGTCGACCGCTGGATGGAATGGACTTGGTCTAAGGACAGGGTGCATTATCAGATGTGAGTCGTGTGTAAACCGCTTTTCATTCATAAACAGGGGATTTGACGGCTGGATTAAAGAGCTCGGATCTTTGTATGTGAGGACGGGTTGTAGTGTGAGGACGGGTTGTAGTGTGAGGACGGGTTGTAGTGTGAGGACGGGTTATAGTGTGAGGACGGGTTATAGTGTGAGGACGGGTTGTAGTGTGAGGACGGGTTGTAGTGTGAGGACGGGTTATAGTGTGAGGACGGGTTGTAGTGTGAGGACGGGTTATAGTGTGAGGACGGGTTATAGTGTGAGGACGGGTTGTAGTGTGAGGACGGGTTGTAGTGTGAGGACGGGTTATAGTGTGAGGACGGGTTGTAGTGTGAGGACGGGTTGTAGTGTGAGGACGGGTTATAGTGTGAGGACGGGTTATAGTGTGAGGACGGGTTATAGTGTGAGGACGGGTTATAGTGTGAGGACGGGTTATAGTGTGAGGACGGGTTGTAGTGTGAGGACGGGTTATAGTGTGAGGACGGGTTGTAGTGTGAGGACGGGTTATAGTGTGAGGACGGGTTGTAGTGTGAGGACGGGTTATAGTGTGAGGACGGGTTATAGTGTGAGGACGGGTTGTAGTGTGAGGACGGGTTATAGTGTGAGGACGGGTTGTAGTGTGAGGACGGGTTGTAGTGTGAGGACGGGTTATAGTGTAAGGACGGGTTGTAGTGTGAGGACGGGTTATAGTGTGAGGACGGGTTGTAGTGTGAGGACGGGTTATAGTGTGAGGACGGGTTATAGTGTGAGGACGGGTTGTAGTGTGAGGACGGGTTATAGTGTGAGGACGGGTTGTAGTGTGAGGACGGGTTGTAGTGTGAGGACGGGTTAAAGTGTGAGGACGGGTTGTAGTGTGAGGACGGGTTATAGTGTGAGGACGGGTTGTAGTGTGAGGACGGGTTGTAGTGTGAGGACGGGTTGTAGTGTGAGGACGGGTTGTAGTGTGAGGACGGGTTAAAGTGTGAGGACGGGTTGTAGTGTGAGGACGGGTTGTAGTGTGAGGACGGGTTATAGTGTGAGGACGGGTTATAGTGTGAGGACGGGTTGTAGTGTGAGGACGGGTTATAGTGTGAGGACAGGTTATAGTGTGAGAACGGGTTGGAATAAAATACACTTTACACACGACTCACAATGGATGGCGTTCGAACTTCACCCACTCAAACAACAGCCAACATAACTTAAACACCTAACCTAACGTAACATATGCCTAACCTAACCTAACCTAACCTAACCTAACCTAACCTAACCTAACCTAACGTAACATATGCCTAACAATACACAGAACTCTAATATATAATACTAATTTATACACGATAAAAAAAATGTTTTAATACAGTACGTTAAAATTGACGAGCGTAAGTTGACCAGACCACACACTAGAAGGTGAAGGGACGACGATGTTTCGGTCCGTCCTGGACCATTCTCAGGACAATCAAGACAATCGACTTGAAAATGGTCCAGGACGAACCGAAACGTCGTCGTCCCTTCACCTTCTAGTGTGTGGTCTGGTCAACATACTTTAGCCCCGTTATTGTGACACATCGCCTGCATATTGATGAGCGTAACATTGATGGATCTCAACGTTACAAAACACCTGATCAAGGCCTAATTGTGCACAAAACCATTAAATAGTTATTTATATCGAATAAATTGTCGTTTTAAATTATACCCTGCGGAAGTTGTTGAGGTCGGCGTGTGGGGAAGGTCGCTGCTTGAACGAGCCTAGGCTGAAGACAGGTTACAGCTCCTTATTGCTAAAACGAATGTTGTTTGGCTGCAAATTATCGCTGCCCCTTGCGAGAAATTATATATTGTAATGGATATAAATAGCGCTTAACGGATTGAACTCGGGCCTGTAAAATACGTAGCCGATGCTCCATTAATGATACAAGTACATAATAATCGAAAATGCAGGGTATAAAAATATATGTATATTTATACAAAAATACATTGATAATAAAATCAGCATATTTCCTTTATAATGTCATAAGGTAATGTATTAATAGGCATGATAATCTATAATGAGACTGCAAATTAATTAATGGTTGTAACTTGAAATTGAATACGTTGTCACGAGGCTTAAATAGTACACGTGCATACTCCATAATTTCTGACATTAAATTTAATTAAGTCTGGATCTGCCTATCATGTTCAGCACGTATCATGCAATCAATATGTCACATGTCAGCGTGGGAGTGCTGAGAGAGAGCTCAGGTGCTGACGTTTAACACGTAAGCTGACTTACTTACGCTGACAAAGGGAGCCGGTCGGCCGAGCGGACAGCACGCTGGACTTGTGATCCTGTGGTCCTGGGTTCGATCCCAGGCGCCGGCGAGAAACAATGGGCAGAGTTTCTTTCACCCTATGCCCCTGTTACCTAGCAGTAAAATAGGTACCTGGGTGTTAGTTAGCTGTCACGGGCTATTTCCTGGGGGTCGAGGCCTGGTCGAGGACCGGGCCGCGGGGACACTAAAAAAAAAACCCCGAAATCATCTCAAGATAACCTCAAGATAACCTACCCAGAAGCGTCAAAGACCACAATCTATACTTTGTTCGTAAAGATCAAAGTTATAATCTCTCAGTTTAGTATAAAAGTAAGCACTGAGCGTTCATACACAGAGCAGTGTATACAACTGTTTATGTAAGTTAAGAAGATTTAAGGCACTATGTACTCGCCTAACTGCTTGATTGAGTTAAGGCTCCTTGGTCTCACCTCTCAACCGTCAATCAGCTGGTGTACAAATTCTTGAGCCTGTTGTGTTCTATCATATCTATATTTGCGTCAGACAGCGTCAACAGAGAATGAGTGAAAGAGTACTACCATTCATCTTAGAATATCATCAGTGAAGTTTATCCCCGGACTTAGAGAAAGAAAGAAAGATAAGCGTCCAGAGACCAGAACAAGTGTTCAAGTACTTTGAAGTCACTGTCATCATTAATCATAAAAAATATAAATTTATGTAGCATATAATATATATGCGACCAAGCCTGAACGGTCTCCAGGCATATATGCAACTGAAAACTCACACCCCAGAAGTGACTCGAACCCAAACTGCCAGAAGCATTTTGCAACTGATGTACAGGATCCCTTAACCACTCGACCATCACGACCAAGTTAACAACTGTTAACATTGTGAGCGGCGGCAGCTGTCCCATGTCAGTCACGCACTAACACGCTCCCCAGGCTCCCCCAGGGTCCCCCTAGGCTCTCCCAGGGTCCCCCAGGGTCCCCCAGGCTCTCCCAGGCTCCCCTAGGCTCCCCCAGGCGGGAACTGCACCTGGTGTTGTGGGATGAGCCTTATCTGATAACCACGCGATAAAATGAGAATTTATTGGGTGTTCGGGCGCTGGGGGGATTTTGTGATTAATGTCCGATTATTGTGGTCCATCCCATTTGATGCCTTCGTGAACGCCACACACACTAATGCTACCCTGCCTCCAAATATGTGTTTACTATTTACTATTTGTATCTGCAGAATCGAACTATTAGCTCTGGAACTCCGCCTTTCAAACCAATTTATTTTTCCACTATTATTGCTACTACATATTTCTCTTACACATGTACACCCATAACCAGGAAGCAGCCCGTGGCAACTGTCTAACTCCCAGGTACCTTACACACAGGTAGGTATTGGTACCGTGATGCATCAGATGAACAAATCCACAAGGGCCGTGATGAGGGTTCGAACCTACGTCAGAGAGGCTCCCAGACGCGCCTTAATCGACTGTGCCACGACACGGTAAAAGAATTACAACCGGGGGTTCATCTGCCCCGAGGGGCCTCGTAGCCTGGTGGATAGCGCGCAGGACTCGTAATTCTGTGGCGCGGGTTCGATTCCCGCACGAGGCAGAAACAAATGGGCAAAGTTTCTCTCACCCTGAATGCCCCTGTTACCTAGCAGTAAATAGGTACCTGGGAGTTAGTCAGCTGTCACGGGCTGCTTCCTGGGGGTGGAGGCCTGGTCAAGGACCGGGCCGCGGGGACACAAAGCCCCGAAATCATCTCAAGATAACCTCAAGAAGATCTCAAGATAACCACAGTCGATTAAGGCGCGTCTGGGATCTTTTGGACGTAGGTTCGTAGGACTCTAAGCCCCGAAATCATCTCAAGATAACTAACCTCGTGCTGAATTAACTGTTATGCCTGTCATCGTGCTGAATTAACTGTTATGCCTGTCATCGTGCTGAGACATGTATGGATGAGATAGTATACATACACAAGCAAATCACAACAACGCGTCTGGGGGGCACACAGGACGCTGGTTCGATCCTCATCCTGCTAACAACATTTTCTCATGGTATACATAGTTATCACCTGATTTATGAATGACGTTCTGAGATGGTTACCGTCTATCGTGTCACGAGACTCTTACCGTCTATCGTGTCACGATACTCTTACCGTCTATCGTGTCACGAGACTCTTACCGTCTATAATGTCACGAGACTCTTACCGTCTATCGTGTCACGATACTCTTACCGTCTATCGTGTCACGAGACTCTTACCGTCTATCGTGTCACGAGACTCTTACCGTCTATCGTGTCACGAGACTCTTCCCGTCTATAATGTCACGAGACTCTTCCCGTCTATAATGTCACGAGACTCTTACCGTCTATCGTGTCACGAGACTCTTACCGTCTATCGTGTCACGAGACTCTTACCGTCTATAATGTCACGAGACTCTTACCGTCTATAATGTCACGAGACTCTTACCGTCTATAATGTCACGAGACTCTTACCGTCTATCGTGTCACGATACTCTTACCGTCTATCGTGTCACGAGACTCTTACCGTCTATAATGTCACGAGACTCTTACAGTCTATCGTGTCACGAGACTCTTACCGTCTATCGTGTCACGAGACTCTTACCGTCTATCGTGTCACGAGACTCTTACCGTCTATCGTGTCACGATACTCTTACCGTCTATCGTGTCACGAGACTCTTACCGTCTATCGTGTCACGAGACTCTTACCGTCTATCGTGTCACGAGACTCTTACAGTCTATCGTGTCACGAGACTCATACCGTCTATCGTGTCACGAGACTCTTACCGTCTATCGTGTCACGAGTCTATTATTGTCTATCATGTCATGAAACTGTTACCATCTATCATAGAGCAGCCACTTCTCTCAACTAATAGGTCGCGTTTTTGACGTTATCGTAACCGTCGTTACAAATGAAGTCAATTAAGATAAGTAATGGCTCCAGATATCATTCCTTCCCCCCCCCCCACCCCCCGTGTCATCCCAAAGCGTTATCCTAATCCCTTCCAAGTGCTATATAGTCGACATGGCTTGGCGTTTTCCCCTGATAATTCCCTCTCCCCCTCCAGATATCTTATTGATCTATGCATCGGAGTAGACAGGTTAGGCGGGTTGCTTGGGTTGGTACGTTTCTAGTTAGGCTAAAAGGTTGGATTTTTTTATTGAGTGTCAACTCAAAGAAAACGGGCTGGGAGGCGAGTCTTACTGGAGCCTGGATCACATCGTATTACTCTTTCTGTTTTTAGTGTACTGGTTGGCTCTGGTAGATACTAGTAGGTACTGGTAGATATTAGTACGAACTGGTAGATACTAGTAGGTACTAGCAGGTATTAGTAGATACTGGTAGGTGGTAGTAGTAGTAAGTATTAGCAGATACTGGTAGTGCAGCTAGTCAGTCCTGTCAGTGAAGATTTGAGGCAGTTGTTCAGTGACACTGATTGTAACAGTGAGTGTAACAGTGAGTGTAACAGTGAGTGTGACAGAGAGTGTGACAGAGAGTGTGACAGAGAGTGTAGGCGACTGGAGTAAGTCTTATAAGACGTAAACAGGAGACTTATAAGGCTCCCGCCACGTAAGCTTACCAGACGAAGCAAGACAACAAGAGCAAACTGTGCGTCATGTGTTAGACGAGGAGCATCTTCTTCCCCCGCCCCTCCAACCCCTCCCCATCACTCCAAACCTCTTCCCCATCACTCCAACCCCTCCCCAACACAACCCGCCACCATTTTAATACCTCCCTCAACCCTCCAACTCTTCCCCAATCCCCTAAATCATCCTCCAACCTGTCCCCAGCCCTCCATCAGCAACCCCAACCCCTCCCCATCACTCCAAACCTCTTCCCCATCACTCCAACCCCTCCCCAACACAACCCGCCACCATTTTAATACCTCTCTCAACCCTCCAACTCTTCCCCAATGCCCTAAATGATCCTCCAATCTATCCCCAGCCCTCCATCAGCACACTCAACCCCTCCCCAGCACTCCAGAACCTCCCACAATACTCTCCTAGCCTCTAACTCCTCCACCAGCCCTACAGCCGCTCCTCCAACACCCCCTCCTTCTCCTCCCCCAGCTCCCAAAGGGATCATTCATATCTGGGTGTCATGAAGCCAATAGGCAACTCCTCCCACGGCGCACCAGTGAATCCTGTGTTTGCTGCATCTGGTATTGACCTCGGCCTTGGCGGTACGTGGCCGTTGTGTGCGTGAACATGTTGGAGAGGACAGCTATGTGCGCGACCATGTTGGAGAGGACAGCTATGGGCGTGACCATGTTGGAGGAGACAGCTATGGGCGTGACCATGCTGGAGGAGACAGCTATGGGCGTGACCATGTTGGAGGAGACAGCTATGTGCGTGACCATGCTGGAGGGAGACAGCTATGTGCGTGACCATGCTGGAGGGAGACAGCTATGTGCGTGACCATGCTGGAGGGAGACATCAATAACCAAAATGCTAAAATTAAAGTTAAAGTCTAAAAAGCTAATTTCGCCAGAAAAATTTAAAACAAGCAAAATAAAGCAGGAAAAGGTGGTGGAGAGCCTTGTGCATGTAGCGTGGTGGAAGCCAAGCAACACTGCCAATGGAGAGCCTTGTGCATGTAGCGTGGTGGAAGCCAAGCAACACTGCCAATCAGGTTAAGCTCATGGAAGGCGGGAGACCCGTGACCACAACAGTCACGGGGGTTTAGCAGCAACTTCTTATCAACTGGGAGCGACCTCACCAGATACACCCCCAGGGATCCACACCAGTACTGATACGCTGTGCACAAGGCTATACATAACAGTTAGGGAGGTCTGCAACAATGCCAGGCCGAGTGGAAAGGCTCGACCCGTGTGGCAGTGTGAGCTAGTCCAGTTGCCAACACGTTCTCGCACTTTCTTACAGTCAATATTGACTTATTAAATACGTGCATATGTGACATACTAAACATACTAGTTTACCTTGAAAAGCTTCATAGAAAACACCGACCTTACTTAACCTTCTTAGTATGTTATGATAAGCATCTTATTACTTCGTAATTACAATTATTACTTAACCTATACCTATAATAGGTTAAGTAATAATTGTAATTACGAAGCAATAAGATGCTTATCTTAACATACTAAGTAGGTCAGGTAAGGTCGGTGTTTTCTATGAAGCTTTTCAAGGTAAACTAGTATGTTTAGTATGTCACATATGCACGTATTTAATAAGTCAATATTGACTATACGAATGTGCGAGAACGGGTTGCCAGTTGCATGCCATGACGGTCAACTGCTTGGCCTCTACATTAATAGTAAGCTTAGGGGTCAATACATCAATAAAGCTAGTATGTTAAACAGTAGGCAGACTATAGCGTCAGGTATTATATGATCCACTCAGCGCTTCTCAAATGATATTACCAATCTATCACCATCACACCTGCGGTGTCTGTGCATGGGGTTAACAACCATTAACCACCACACACTCACCATTTCCCAATAAATATCAGCCATTAGGACAGCAACAAATTATTCTCTCCTCAGATAATATAGATCATCATTATTTAATTATTTAAAGATTTTAAACATGCACATTTCCCCAGCTAAATATATAATTACTAAGAGACATGTAATTGTGCTCAAGAGGGAGCTTGATAAACACTACCACGCTGTATGTGATGAACTGGGCTGTGGTGGCTATGTTGAACTGGCAGTTACACACACCAACACCCAATCACCAAGACATCAGCAAGACTTTCTCCTGCTATGTGATGTTATATATACCTAAAATGTTTGTCTCCTGCTATGTGATGTTATATATACCTAAAATGTTTGTCTCCTGCTATGTGATGTTATATATACCTAAAATGTTTGTCTCCTGCTATGTGATGTTATATATACCTAAAATGTTTGTCTCCTGCTATGTGATATTATATATACCTAAAATGTTTGTCTTCTACCATGTGATGTTATATATGCCTAAAACGTCCAAAAGTGCTAAAAACGTCCAAACATCCAAAAGTGGAATAGTTACAGGTAATTCTGTCACGCCCATAGGGAAGGAACGCCGCTTCCCAAGAGCACTTCTCTTACCGGAAGGAGAGTGTAAGGCGCATCTGCACTCCTCCTCCTCCTCCACGACACCCAGAACCAAGGCCACCAGTCTTGTAAGAGCGGCGGTGGGCCTTCCCTGGAGACTCCGCCAAGCGCTCAGTCACAGCAGTGACCGCAGCTCCACACTCAACCACTATGTCACCATTTACTCTCACCGTGTCAGTAGTCTCAGCTGTATACTTCCCAGAGATCCTTCTTACTCTCATCTACACACACTATGCTGGTGGGGGGAGTTGACTGCAGCCAGAAATTAGTTGTAGACAAGCTGCGGAATTTTCATGAACCAACGTTAACCATTACAGGTACGACGAAAGTTCACTTTTAGATGTTCACTATTACAGTGAGCAGCTGTTGGGTTGAGGCGATGAAAGCTCCTGCGGTGCAGTCATAGTTCCAGAAAAGGGACTGGAAATCTCTAATATGAACCTGTCGTCCTGGAAATTGACAGAATCCCAGCTGCATGGAGTTTTGAAGCAATTAGCTCCACAACTTCATCTATCCATATATAATCCTTGCCCTCCAGAGCCAGAAAGTGCAACCAATCAACTGAACTCGGACATCAAACATCAAGTGCTGCTGGCAGACTCCTGCTGTGTGGACTGAAATTGGAAAGTGCTGACTTTGTGAAAGATAATCCAGGAAGTAAGACACAAGGCCACCAAGACACCTGCAACAAATACAAACATTTGGAGGCAGAAACATATTACAGCAATGGGACCCCATTCCCAATTGCAGCTCTGTAGCAACCACTTGGAGAGGAGACTGAATTAGAAGTATGACAAGTGGGACATGACAGTAGTGACATGTTGCGATTGGTGCGTTGGTTAGTATAACGTTCCACAGGGTCGTATTAGTTGAGAGGACAGGTTGTATGAAAAGCTTGGTCGGTGTCCATCGCCTGTGGCCATTAGATGGTCCATAAGATGGTCCATAAGATGGTCCATAAGATGGTCCATAAGATGGTCCATAAGATGGTCCATAAGATGGTCCATAAGATGGTCCATAAGATGGTGATGACAAGCGACACTCAACTGCTAGTCGCCAGCTGCCACATCAAAGCGCAGGTCATCAATGGCAACCAATGTATACCAACGTTGAAGGTTTAAGCGTATTAATTGCACCGGTTCTGAAGTTTTTAGTAATACTGACGACCTTTGGATGAATATGTAAACATAAACAAAGGTAAAAATGCAAGCACACCTTTAACAATATGCTGCACTAAAATGTTAAAAATTAAATGTAAATCGTAAAATAAAATAAGATATGTATAACAGGTGTTGCTGAAGACATTTAAAAAAGCTGCTAAGCACTTTTGAAACACAGAATTAAATGAATATTAGACACCAGAATTTTGTTAGACGCGTTACATTAATTTCAGTTTAACATACAAAATTATGGCGTTTTTTGAAGTTGCTTTAAATTCCGAGTAGAAAAATTCCACAACCTAATATGTCACACTGAAATTGATGCAGAGCAAACAAATAATTTGGGGCCGGATTCACCAAGAAGTTACGGAAGTACTTACAAACCTGTACATCTTTTCTCAATCTTTGGCGGCTTTGTTAACATTTCTTGAACAGTTTATGAGCTCCAAAGAACCAGGAGGCTGTTTATAACAATAATAATATTTGTTTGGAAAGTTTTGATGTTCGTTGACTGTTTAATAAATGTAAATAAACCCGCTAAATATTGAGAAAAGATGTACAGGTTCGTAATTAGTTACCCAACAGCTTGATGACTACTGGCCCTGGGGCCTACTAGTCAATTAATGCTGTCATTTTCCACAAAAGCAGCAGCTTCCCTTACTTTCCTGATTAACACAAGCTTCATATTTTATAGTATTAATTTACTTGTGACTTATTACTGCAATAAACTGTTAATATGATGCATGTTTATTTTTAAAACATGTTTTTATTTAATATTTGTTATATTTAAATTTTGTTATGAATGGACCCAAACTAGGCCATTTATAAATAACAAAATTTAATGCAAGAGATACATTGGAAGTGTGTGGAAAAGTCGGAGGCAGATTTATGGAATAACAGAAAGATATATAGAGCCCTTATTTTTTCCTAATATAGGTACATCCGATCCTGTATGACCTGTACACCCTGTACAGGTCATACAGGGTCATGTGATCTGTAGCAAGCTCTGGGTGGATTTTGAGGATATATATCCTAAAGAGTACGGGAGTGTAGAAAGTAAATGCAGAGCTCCAGGCACCTCATTCCGGCAGGTCTGAAGGGTCTAATCGCTGGACATTAAATAATGTAGTGTGGGAGATCATGCCGCAGTTCCTGCTCCCAGAGTTTGCACCTGGAGTGGATTGGGAGATCCGTCACCTGTAGCTACCTGCCACAGGTAACGGTAACCCAACAAGGGAATACAGTATCTTTTGTACTGATACCATCTCACACAAATATAAATAATCATGACGACACAGACACTGCAACCAAATTAGCAAATAACAAGGATGAAGCGTAACTAGACCTAGGTGTCCCCATCTCTGTTGTTAAGACTATATTGTTCCAAACGCTTAGGTCTGAGGGGGACAGAAATTATAAACTCCCAAAAGCCTGAAATCACAGTATAAAAACCTATGGTTTTATTTAAAACCGAAACCTGTGTATACAAACAGCACAAACCGTCCACCAGACAATGCGACTTAGTTTGGTGGGTAATTACCGTACTCTTTACGGTAATTTGCGTTACGGTAATAAATGCCCTAGTTTATATGAAGTGGAGTACAGTGTGTCAAAAAGCTAACTACGTGATGCTATAAATGCACATTTAGGTACATATGTCATTAGTGCAGCTGCTCTAGACTATATGAAGTGGAGTACAGTGTGTCAAAAAGCTAACTACGTGATGCTATAAATGCACATTTAGGTACATATGTCATTAGTGCAGCTGCTCTAGACTATATGAAGTGGAGTACAGTGTGTCAAAAAAGCTAACTAGGTGATGCTAAAAAATCCCCATCACACAGGATGGTTAGTCATACAGAGACATGTGATGGGCAGTCTGCACTGGCAGACTCCGGATGCATTTTTAGGATACATATCATCAAGCCTGCAAGTTTCATACAATAAATATAAAACTCTATGGATTTAACCACAAACATTTCACAACATCCTTCATTCCATTCATCCATCTACCATCTCATCCATCCATCCCCCATCCCATCCATCCACCAACCCATGCATCCCCCAACTTACTCATCAATCCATGAATCCTCCAACCCATACATCAATCCATCCTTCGACCAACCCGGTCATCGATCCATCCATCCACCAATCCACTAGCCTATTCATCACTCCACTAACCCATCTATCCACCAGTCCGCGCCCCAATATTAAGAAATCGCTGTGTCAGCGCTGTTCTTACTGGTCGTCAAGTGTCTGGCCCTCGAGGCGACTGTGAGTTATTATTATTAACATCTTTATTGACAAAATTAATTACAATTTTGCCTAATCTGAGAATTTTGATAGTCTTATTAAATTGAGGTTAATGCTAGTATTCACTGTCACGCAGGACAGAGGGTCATACATAAGACAATAGGTCTAAACTGTAGGCTGAAGCACATATATATCACGGTTACAATCAATGTTTTAATGTGTGAATATGTGACAACAACTTTCTATTGTGCACTGCCACACAAGGGCAGGGATGGGTTCATAAGTGATGCAGCTTAGAGTATAAATAGAAATTGTTCTTCATTCTTTAAAATGACTGTGAGTGTGTACAAGCCGAACTATCTACAGAACACTGCGGTAGTTTATTGTGCACCCCATACTCCTCCTGTGAGCGGTAGTTTATTGTGCACCCCATACTCCTCCTGTGAGCGGTAGTTTATTGTGCACCCCATACTCCTCCTGTGAGTGGTAGTTTATTGTGCACCCCATACTCCTCCTGTGAGCGGTAGTTTATTGTGCACCCCATACTCCTCCTGTGAGCGGTAGTTTATTGTGCACCCCATACTCCTCCTGTGAGTGGTAGTCTATTGTGCACCCCATACTCCTCCTGTGAGCGGTAGTTTATTGTGCACCCCATACTCCTCCTGTGAGCGGTAGTTTATTGTGCACCCCATACTCCTCCTGTGAGTGGTAGTTTATTGTGCACCCCATACTCCTCCTGTTAGTGGTAGTTTATTGTGCACCCCATTCTACTCCTGTGAGCGGTAGTTTATTGTGCACCCAATACCCACCGTGTGAGCGGTAGTTTATTATGCACCCCATACCCACCGTGTGAGCGGTAATACACAAGGATTACAGAGGAAACGGAAAGTCTTAATCTGACCGTAGTGAATGTTACCTGACATAGGCTCTGACAACATACGTGCACTCATGTCATTACAATGGTGGCTAAGAACAGAACATCGCACTGTAGCTCCAGCGTATGACAATACTGTATATTACACATGACAGGTAAAGCCATTTTGGTAATAAACATAATCTTTTAACGTTGGATGTAATGACCTGTGTGGCACAGTGGTAGCGCACTCTCCCGTGCCTCATGCGTGATTGGGTGTGGGTTCGAGCCCTAGAAAGGGAGAGTTAACTGGGTACCAGTCGTTAACTATTCGTCCCTGTTCATCCAGCAGGCTTAAGATGAGCTATGGGAAGGGACACCACTAAGCCTGCTAATAGAAGTTAGGAGTCGTGTATTCCTGTACTCACCTGAGTAAAAATAAGTGTTTTTATTTATGATTTTATTCTATACAGCTTATACTGTCATCACATACATTAACCATCGAAATCTTGATATAATGCAAGACTTTATGTTAATTTTTAAATTAACAATAAAATGACCCATTTAATGCAACTATATCATATTTCACACAGAAAAGGATGTAATGTTCCACTGTGTGTCCGTGTTTGTCAACACATTTCTTGTCATCCAGAGCCTCACAGAGGTTGACCTGCCACCACACTGGCAGCAGAGTGGTCATCGAGCTGTGTCAACATCGCTCTCTTTGTTACTGGCCTCTATGCACCTGTTGCCTTTGACACACTTTGTTGTGATTAACAGTGACAGCAAGCTTCCAAGGGCATCGACACTATCGTGTTCTAGTAGTGAAATGTATGAGGAGACCCACAACAATTTGATGAACCCCTTTATTAAGTTTGCATATATATCAATGCCTGTCTTCAGAGACAAGCACATTAGAATTTGATTGCAAGCTATTTACAACGAGTAATGAGGGAAAGAATCTGGAGATAATTAACCTGTCTACTGCAGCGTTTTCAATCATTTTAATCGCTACAAGAACAGTAAACTGTTCAACAGGTAAGGCGTTTGTTCATTGATTGACTCCTACGATCTCTCAATTGTGTTCTGTTGGGTTGACGAGCAATACAAGCACTTACAGTAACTGGAATAAGGAACCGTCAATGTATATGGTCTGTTAACGTTGTGGTCAGTTTGTAGAGTAGCAGTTGTAAATTGTTCACGTGTTCAAGGTCACTTAACAGCAAGCTGAGTATAAAGGTTGTGTATGATGAGTATTGTGGTGGGTTATGTAGGCGTCATAATGATGAGTATTGTGGTGGGTTATGTAGGCGTCATAATGATGAGTATTGTGGTGGGTTATGTAGGCGTCATAATGATGAGTATTGTGGTGGGTTATGTAGGCGTCATAATGATGAGTATTGTGGTGGGTTATGTAGGCGTCATAATGATGAGTATTGTGGTGGGTTATGTAGGCGTCATAATGATGAGTATTGTGGTGGGTTATGTAGGCGTCATAATGATGAGTATTGTGGTGGGTTATGTAGGCGTCATAATGATGAGTATTGTGGTGGGTTATGTAGGCGTCATAATGTTTAAAGTTATTATCTGGCAACGTGGCCGGAGCTGCTACACTTGTACACCTTTGTACACCTCTTACAGTCCCACCCTTTTAATGTGAGTGGCTGCTGTTGTTTTTTCTACCACAGACGTGGCCATACATTTACAATGCTAACCAAAATATATACATTTTCTTCGGTCTTCTATGGACAGTTAGAGAACTGTTAAACAGTTCAGTGATTTACTGAGCAATCAACCACAGAGTGATTATATATATATATATATATATATATATATATATATATATATATATATATATATATATATATATATATATATATATATATATATAAATAATCACATACATACACACACACACACATACATTTATGTCACTCCTACTTTGACAGTGTAAAATAGCTGCTATAGAAATTAGTGTATTATTAAGCACTTAACCAGTGAAGGTGATTAAGATACATTTACAAGCCCAGGCTATAATTACATCACAAACATTGTATAACTAATAATTACATGGTCAATCTTGGGTACAAGTCCAATATATCATCAAGTGTTCCAGCATTCATATAGTATTGACAGAGTTCAGCAAACCTCAGCCCAGGATCCCATCCAGAGACACTTCTAGACCGGGGCGCTCCGTCCTTCACTGAAGCAACTGCTTCTCTCTCTACACATTTACATCACTTGGAGTGGTTGACCTTTTTCCGCTAAGACGCACTGTCAACACCACCGACTTGTTGAATGAGAAATGTAAAGGGTTTCCACGACGGATGTCCTGGTGGATGGGTTTTCTTAGCTGATGTCTTGATGGGTGGGTTTCCTAAGCTGATGTCTTGATGGGTGGGTTTCCTTAGCTGATGTCCTGATGGGTGGGTTTCCTTAGCTGATGTCTTGGTGGGTGGGTTTCCTAAGCTGATGTCTTGATGGGTGGGTTTCCTTAGCTGATGTCCTGATGGGTGGGTTTCCACGACGGATGTCCTGATGGGTGGGTTTTCTTAGCTGATGTCTTGATGGGTGGGTTTCCTTAGCTGATGTCTTGATGGGTGGGTTTCCTTAGCTGATGTCTTGATGGGTGGGTTTCCTTAGCTGATGTCTTGATGGGTGGGTTTCTTTAGCTGATATCCTGATGGGTGGGTTTCCTTAGCTGATGTCTTGATGGGTGAGTATCCTTCGCTGATGTCCTGATGGGTGGGTTTCCTTAGCTGATGTCTTGATGGGTGGGTTTCCTTAGCTGATGTCTTGATGGGTGGGTTTCAATCGCTCATGTCTTGATGGCTGGGTTTCCTTCGCTGATAGCTACCTATCAGTGAAGAGAATAGCTACCCCCAGTGATCTCTGACCTTGCTGGGGGAGGGCAGACTTCTCTTAACATCCTTGCTAGAAGACGTTTGCTGAGTTGTGGGTATCAGTTGAAGTGTCAGGTGTCCCAGATGTTCAGAATTTTATCAGTGACTTCATTTAACTTAAACCAAATAGTGACTTATATTCTAGAACTGACATGAGGGACTATGCCAGTAATGGAATAAAATATTATATTAAAGTGTAGTTTGATCAAAGGTAAATAAATATAGAGTGAAAGTTAAAGAGTGAAAGTCTTACTGAATATGCGTAGGGATTATTGTTAATTTAATAGAGATACCAGTTTAGTATAATAGATAGATATCCCATTAATCAATAAAAGAATGGGTGGTGGCAGCCTCCCCCTTTAATGCCTTGTATTCCCAGCCTCACCTTTAAATGTATAAAGCGTATCTCCTTTATTGTATCCTTAGGATGAGGATGGCCCTTCACCCTCCCCCATCCCTCCCAATCTATGCTGTTGTTAATAGTCTGCTGTTAGTCTAATATGTTATCAATAATCTATGCTGTTAGTTAATATGTTATCATAGTCTAGCATTGCCATTCTTTTGAAACTATTAGGAGTCAAGTAAATGGGTGATCCTGCACGTAGGACTTGGGAGCTCTGCCTCACTCCCCCATACACTAATGGACAGACAAGTGCAGGAAGAGATCGATTACTCAAGTACAGAATGGAAGTATCAGGAGAAAGCGCCAAGCCATTACGACTATATAGCACTGGGAAGGAGTCAGGATAAGGATTTGGGATGGGACGGGGGTTGGGGGGGGGGGAGAAGGAATGGTGCCCAACCACTTGTGGACGGTCGGGGATTGAACGCCGACCTGCATGAAGCGAGACCGTCACTCTACCGTCCAATCTAAGTGGTTGGGTACTCAAATGCAGAGCAAAGCATATAGAATTAGATCACATACCTCCAGAAACCACGCCCCCTCTCCCCCCATATCCGTACCAATACTCTTATTGATAGTGATTATTACTGTTGCTAATCCTGTTAATAATATAATTACTGTTGCTAATCTTGTTAATAATATAATTACTGTTGCTAATTCTGTTAATAATATAATTACGTTTATTTTCGTGATACACACACACACACACACACACATATATATATATATATATATATATATATATATATATATATATATATACATATAGTGGTATATATATACCAGCGGAGTCTGACCAAGCGGGACCACGGCTGGGATATTATAGGGTCTGACTAAGGTAATTAATTATTAGGAGGAAGCACTAAGCCGTTACGACTATACAGCTTCAGGTATCTGGGATCTGACTAAGCTGTTCAAAGCTGGTATATTAGGTGAGTCTGTCCAAGCAGATCAGAGCTGGTATACTACGGTGGTTAGACACCCGTAGTATACCAGCCGTCCTGTCCTCCTAATAGCGTCGTATTTTGACGTATACTCTACCAAAAACCGTCGTACTAGAAAATAGTGGCGGCTCGCGAAATTGACACGCTGTCCTGTTTTCTGTTTTGGGTCCTCTGGTAGGTTAGGTTAGGGGACGGGAGAGTTAGGTACGAAAGTTTCTTAACGTTGAAAAACATGAGGAGGGGGGGGGGCTACTGACCAAGCGGGTCAGAGTTCGTATACCAGGCGAGTCTGACCAAGCGGGTCAGCAGCTGGTATACCAGGCGAGTCTGACCAAGCGGGTCAGCAGCTGGTATACCAGGCGAATCTGACCAAGCGGGTCAGCAGCTGGTATACCAGGCGAGTCTGACCAAGCGGGTGAGCAGCTGGTATACCAGGAGAGTCTGACCAAGCGGGTCAGCAGCTGGTATACCAGGCGAGTCTGACCAAGCGGGTCAGCAGCTGGTATACCAGGAGAGTCTGACCAAGCGGGTCAGCAGCTGGTATACCAGGAGAGTCTGACCAAGCGGGTCAGCAGCTGGTATACCAGGCGAGTCTGACCAAGCGGGTGAGCAGCTGGTATACCAGGAGAGTCTGACCAAGCGGGTCAGCAGCTGGTATACCAGGCGAGTCTGACCAAGCGGGTCAGCAGCTGGTATACCAGGAGAGTCTGACCAAGCGGGTCAGCAGCTGGTATACCAGGAGAGTCTGACCAAGCGGGTCAGCAGCTGGTATACCAGGAGAGTCTGACCAAGCGGGTCAGCAGCTGGTATACCAGGAGAGTCTGACCAAGCGGGTCAGCAGCTGGTATACCAGGCGAGTCTGACCAAGCGGGTCAGCAGCTGGTATACCAGGAGAGTCTGACCAAGCGGGTCAGCAGCTGGTATACCAGGAGAGTCTGACCAAGCGGGTCAGCAGCTGGTATACCAGGCGAGTCTGACCAAGCGGGTCAGCAGCTGGTATACCAGGCGAGTCTGACCAAGCGGGTCAGCAGCTGGTATACCAGGCGAGTCTGACCAAGCGGGTCAGCAGCTGGTATACCAGGCGAGTCTGACCAAGCGGGTCAGCAGCTGGTATACCAGGAGAGTCTGACCAAGCGGGTCAGCAGCTGGTATACCAGGAGAGTCTGACCAAGCGGGTCAGCAGCTGGTATACCAGGAGAGTCTGACCAAGCGGGTCAGGTAATTAGACGAAGGTGATTAAGAGAAGTCCTTTTCATTGTCTTGTTTTTCACAAGCAGTGTTTTGGTCGTCAGGTTTACTCCTGTTTGTTAAATGTCTTCCAATTATTTTGTAAGAAACAGTTGTTAATTAATTACACCTTCCTGATATTTGTTGACTGTTTTCGTGTTAATACGAGTTTCGAAACATCATCCACAATACGGGACATCTCCTTTATACTGGTCAGCACTCCACACAATTGTTTATTACTAACACAGAGGTAGATATTACTCTTGAGACACTATAGTTTTTGTTTATATATCTGTGGCGTAGATAGTGTAACATCTGTGGTGTAGTGTAGTGTAACATCTGTGGCGTAGATAGTGTAAGATCTGTGGTGTAGATAGTGTAACATCTGTGGTGTAGTGTAGTGTAACATCTGTGGTGTAGTGTAGTGTAACATCTGTGGTGTAGATAGTGTAACATCTGTGGTGTAGTATAGTGTAACATCTGTGGTGTAGATAGTGTAACATCTGTGGTGTAGATAGTGTAACATCTGTGGTGTAGTGTAGTGTAACATCTGTGGCGTAGATAGTGTAAGATCTGTGGTGTAGATAGTGTAACATCTGTGGTGTAGTGTAGTGTAACATCTGTGGTGTAGTGTAGTGTAACATCTGTGGTGTAGATAGTGTAACATCTGTGGTGTAGTATAGTGTAACATCTGTGGTGTAGATAGTGTAACATCTGTGGTGTAGTCTAGTGTAACATCTGTGGTGTAGTGTAACATCTGTGGTGTAGTGTAGTGTAACATCTGTGGTGTAGATAGTGTAACATCTGTGGTGTAGTATAGTGTAACATCTGTGGTGTAGATAGTGTAACATCTGTGGTGTAGTGTAGTGTAACATCTGTGGTGTAGTGTAGTGTAACATCTGTGGTGTAGATAGTGTAAGATCTGTGGTGTAGATAGTGTAACATCTGTGGTGTAGTGTAGTGTAACATCTGTGGTGTAGTGTAGTGTAACATCTGTGGTGTAGATAGTGTAACATCTGTGGTGTAGTATAGTGTAACATCTGTGGTGTAGATAGTGTAACATCTGTGGTGTAGTATAGTGTAACATCTGTGGTGTAGATAGTGTAACATCTGTGGTGTAGATAGTGTAACATCTGTGGTGTAGTGTAGTGTAACATCTGTGGTGTAGATAGTGTAACATCTGTGGTGTAGTATAGTGTAACATCTGTGGTGTAGATAGTGTAACATCTGTGGTGTAGTATAGTGTAACATCTGTGGTGTAGATAGTGTAACATCTGTGGTGTAGTCTAGTGTAACATCTGTGGTGTAGTGTAGTGTAACATCTGTGGTGTAGTGTAGTGTAACATCTGTGGTGTAGTGTAACATCTGTGGTGTAGATAGTGTAACATCTGTGGTGTAGTGTAGTGTAACATCTGTGGTGTAGATAGTGTAACATCTGTGGTGTAGTGTAACATCTGTGGCGTAGATAGTGTAACACCTGTGGTGTAGTGTAGTGTAACATCTGTGGCGTAGATAGTGTAACATCTGTGGTGTAGATAGTGTAACATCTGTGGTGTAGTGTAGTGTAACATCTGTGGTGTAGTGTAGTGTAACATCTGTGGTGTAGATAGTGTAACATCTGTGGTGTAGTGTAGTGTAACATCTGTGGTGTAGATAGTGTAACATCTGTGGTGTAGTGTAGTGTAACATCTGTGGTGTAGTGTAGTGTAACATCTGTGGTGTAGTGTAGTGTAACA
Source organism: Procambarus clarkii (assembly GCF_040958095.1). NCBI lineage: Eukaryota > Metazoa > Arthropoda > Malacostraca > Decapoda > Cambaridae > Procambarus > Procambarus clarkii. The sequence goes on from NC_091174.1 coordinate 13,406,700, forward strand.
TCTGTGGTGTAGTGTAGTGTAACATCTGTGGTGTAGTGTAGTGTAACATCTGTGGTGTAGTGTAGTGTAACATCTGTGGTGTAGTGTAGTGTAACATCTGTGGTGTAGTGTAGTGTAACATCTGTGGTGTAGTGTAACATCTGTGGTGTAGTGTTGTGTAACATCTGTGGTGTAGTGTAACATCTGTGGTGTAGTGTAGTGTAACATCTGTGGTGTAGTGTAGTGTAACATCTGTGGTGTAGTGTAGTGTAACATCTGTGGTGTAGATAGTGTAACATCTGTGGTGTAGTGTAGTGTAACATCTGTGGTGTAGTGTAACATCTGTGGTGTAGTGTAGTGTAACATCTGTGGTGTAGTGTAACATCTGTGGTGTAGTGTAGTGTAACATCTGTGGTGTAGTGTAGTGTAACATCTGTGGTGTAGATAGTGTAACATCTGTGGTCTAGTGTAACATCTGTGGTGTAGTGTAGTGTAACATCTGTGGTGTAGTGTAGTGTAACATCTGTGGTGTAGTATAACATCTGTGGTGTAGATAGTGTAACATCTGTGGTGTAGTATAGTGTAACATCTGTGGTGTAGATAGTGTAACATCTGTGGTGTAGATAGTGTAACATCTGTGGTGTAGTGTAGTGTAACATCTGTGGTGTAGATAGTGTAACATCTGTGGTGTAGTATAGTGTAACATCTGTGGTGTAGATAGTGTAACATCTGTGGTGTAGTATAGTGTAACATCTGTGGTGTAGATAGTGTAACATCTGTGGTGTAGTGTAGTGTAACATCTGTGGTGTAGTGTAGTGTAACATCTGTGGTGTAGTGTAGTGTAACATCTGTGGTGTAGTGTAGTGTAACATCTGTGGTGTAGTGTAGTGTAACATCTGTGGTGTAGATAGTATAACATCTGTGGTGTAACATGTGTGGTGTAGATAGTATAACATCTGTGATGTAGATAGTATAACACCTGTGGTGTAGATAGTATACCATCTGTGGTGTAGATATAAATAGTGTATAGTGTAAAATCTGTGGTGTAGATAGTATAACATCTGTGGTGTAGATAGTATAACATCTGTGATGTAGATAGTGTAAAATCTGTGGTGTAGATAATATAACATCTGTAGTGTAACATGTGTGGTGTAGATAGTATAACACCTGTGGTGTAACATGTGTGGTGTAGATAGTATAACACCTGTGGTGTAACATGTGTGGTGTAGATAGTATAACACCTGTGGTGTAACATGTGTGGTGTAGATAGTATAACACCTGTGGTGTAACATGTGTGGTGTAGATAGTATAACACCTGTGGTGTAACATGGGTGGTGAAGGTATCCCTCACTGCCCATGGACCGGGAAGTGTATACGATGCAACCTATTTCTGGGGACACCACCACAGCCGGCCAAGTGAGCCACGAAGGAATATCTGTCTGGCTATCCGTGGACCTGTTCGCTTTAACAAGCCGCTCGAGTCGTAGTTATACCCCGGAAATATCACCGAGTTTACATAGTACACCGCCTCTAGTTTACACCTCTCATGTATTCACGGAAGTTAAATTATAATTAATTCGGAACGGAAAAATGTAAATCTTAATGCAAGCGTTGGATACGACTCGATTAGATCTGATAAAAACAGAGCTACTAAGTCAGAGATCTAGGAATAATAATGTCAAGAGATATAATGACGAGAGAGCACAGCAAGAGCCCGGCCAGCGATAAGGTGTATAATGAGAGCATTCAGACCAAGGCCTGCCACACACCATTGATGGTACTCTTCAAAGCACTGGTGTTATCTCGAATGAAATACTGTTTTGTTCCTCACACCCCTTTGATAGCTGACGAGATAGCAGAGCTTGATCATTTACAGAGATCCCGTATTACTTGCATATAATCAGTGAAACATTTAAGCTACTGGCACCGACTCGAAGCACTTAAAGTATAAGAGAGTTATAATATACATATGGATTACACGTGTCGTTTACAAAATGCACATTTTCTTACCTAATACTGTCTACAGGGGAGTGATGTCTAGCACTTTATGCCCCGCCTGCTAGCCTTGTTGTACCTGTTGCATTGCAACTTAACTATTTTGACGGCCAAGTTCCTTGTCGAATCTGGCCTTAAAGTTGTGGATAGAAGTAACTTCTACAACTTTTCAGTGCATTCCACTTATTGACTACCCCGTACAAGGTGGGAGTATTTCCTTACATTCCTTCGGCCCATTTGCGTTTCCTGCTTCCACCTGTGTCCTCTTTCATCATCCACTACGGGCTCACCATAGCCCGTGCTACTTGGAATTTTTTGTTCCAGGTAGCGAATCTTTAACAACAACAACATGTGTCCTCTTGTCCTACTTTCTCTTAATATGAAGAGGCTATTCTTGTCTACCTTGTCTCTTCTCATTACCTTCTATGTTGTGATCATATCCCCTCGGTTCCTTACATCCTCCAGGGTTGTGAGATATATATATTTTAAATTTTGGTTTTATGCTTCACAACGTGTGGATTCCTTGCCAGTGCTGCGTATTATGTATCGGTCTTGATTTAGTTTTCTAAACGATGTTGTCATATATATGCCAGCGTCACATATACTGCCGATGTTATCCTGTTTGTGTGTATGCTTCTGATGTTAGTGTTGGAACTGTACCCACTCCCAAATCTTTCTTTCATTTAGATTCTTGTAGTTGCTTTGTGGATTATAAAATGCACACATAGTATACAAAATGTAGACATGGTATACAAAATGCAGGCTTGGTTTACAAACGCGCGCCGTGTGTGTAAAATGCAGGCGAGGCTTAAAGGTCAAGACTTAAGACAGTGTTGTCGGTGACGGGGGGAGCAGCGCCCCCGCTGAATTAAGCACCAGGTGTGGCTGAGTGTGCTCACCTAGTAGTGCGGTCGGGGTTGGAGCTCAGCTCTTGGGAGGTTCGCCACACAAGTTCCATTGGGTCCCAGAGGACTTTGGAGTCAGTCATGTCTGCCTTTGAGTACGTGTGTGCTGTCTGCCTTAAACCTTCACTTTTCTCTAAGTGGAATCAATTTACTTATTCTTAAATACTGACACAAATACTTATAATATCTAACTTATTTCGGTAATTAATTTATACCTATTTCCCCTTGTCTGTGTGCCTCCAAAGCTAAATATTATTCTATCTTGTCCAACCTGTTTATTCCTGCCAATATTTGTTATATGGTGATTATGTCTCACCTATTTCTTTTCTCTCTTCCACTAACGTGAGGTCTAATATTTTTATGACTTTCGTGAAGCTTAACCTTTCAGTTCTGGGGCTTGTCTAGTGGCATACCTCTAAACTTTCTCCTGTTGAATTTTTGTACTTAAGAACAAAAGAGTAAAGGTAACTTCAGAAGACCAATTGGCCCATACGAGGCAGCTCCTATTTATATCCACCCAATCTCATTCATATATATGTCTAACCTATATACCATATACTTTAAATAAGTATATGGTATATTAGTATAACATATACTTATTTAAAGGTTGAAAATCAAGGCGTCTCTCCTGTCCATCACCGCACTCGCACACAAGACACACCATTATCCAGGTGTGACCTAATCAGGTTTCTCATAAACTTCTTGCATGATTTCTTCATACTGATTGGTTCTTGCAGGTCGGCGTTCGATCTCTGAATGTCCAAGTGGTTGAGTACCATTCCTTTCTTCCCTCCCATCTCAAATACGTATCCTGATCCCTTCCAAGTGTTATATAGTCATAAAGACTTAGTACTTTCCCCGGATAATTACCTTACCTTACCCTACAGGTGAACGGGGCCACTTTCCACAGGTCCAATTGTTCATATAATTCAAAGACTCCCCTGCTCCCCCCAATACCTGAAGTACTGACATTCACAGGGTTTTCTCTGGGGCGCTAAGGCGTACGGCCTGATCTCCTATGGTGCTTCTAACATAAGAACATAAGAACAAAGGTAACTGCAGAAGGCCTATTTGACCCATACGAGGCAGCTGCTATTTATTATCACCCAATCCCACTCATACACCTGTCCAATCCACGTTTGAAACAATGGAGGGACCCCGCCTCCACCAAGTTACGCGGTAACACTTGACTTAAGCTGGCGGGAGAACACATGCAAAAGAGGAGACATACAACTATTCATAAAATACATAGTTCGCATATTGAGAGATTCAAGATGTAGATCTGATAGAGCGCAATGGGCTCAGGAACCTGTACGGTATTTGATTAAGAGATGAGAGACAGGACCATAGAGCCGAAGCTCAACCCCCGCAAGCACAATTAAGTGAATACCCAAGCACGCGCACCTTCTCAACCGAACAAAACCACCTACTCACCTGAACACAAACACACACACCCACTCACCCAAGCACACGCAATCACTCACCCAAACACACAAGCCCACAGGGACGTTAGAAAGAACTTTTCCAGTGTCAGAGTAGTTAACAAGTGGAATGCATTAAGCAGTGATGTAGTGGAGGCTGACTCCATACACTGTTTTAAATGTAGATATGACAGAGCCCAGTAGGCTCAGGAATCTGTACACCAGTTGATGTACTATCTCAGTATATCATTGAGCTAGTGATGTACCCAATGACAATTGTTGAAGAAAAGAAGAGGAGAGTTGGAGTGTCAGACCAAACCATCGGATCCTAAAGGTGTGAAGACCACGGGGCCGCTGCTTCTCCAGCCGTGAGTATATCCGCCTGAGACCCGCCACATGCTCCATACTCCTACTGCTGCCTTGTGAAGTCTGTCTGTCTGTCTGTCTGTCTGTCTGTCTGTCTGTCTCTGTCTCTCTCTGTCTCTGTCTCTCTGTCTGTCTGTCTGTCTGTCTGTCTGTCTGTCTGTCTGTCTGTCTGTCTCTGTCTCTCTCTCTCTCTGTCTGTCTGTCTGTCTGTCTGTCTGTCTGTCTGTCTGTCTGTCTGTCTCTCTCTCTCTCTCTCTCTCTCTCTCTCTCTCACACACACACACACCTGAATCAGGAAGTTGTTGTATTCATATAAACATTTGTGGATGATGCACAATATTAATATAAGATAATAATAAAACGAGTCTTCTCAAAGATCTGGATAAGCTTGACGGATGGTCAAAGAAATGGCTAATTGACTTTAACCCGGATAAACACAATGTATTGGGAGAGGCAGAACTATTATACAATGTGAAATGAAAGCGAAACGATTACTCAGGTGGTGCATCAAAGGAGGAGCGGAGAGTCTATTCATCACCGCGCCTGGCGGTGATGAATAGCACCAAAGATTCACACCCCAACCACTTGGACTGGTCAGCACAACGACGGATTCGCTTCTTGATGGCCGGTGTTCGATTCCCCGAATGTCCAAGTGGTTCGCCACTATTCCTTCATTGCAAATAATATGGTATTTAATGCAGATAAGTTCCAGCTCATGCGCTACGGAAAAAAATATATAAAAACGGAAACCACGTACAAAATGCAGTCAAATCATACCATAGAACAGAAAAGCAATGTAAAGGATTTGGGTGTTCTCATATCGGAAGACTTTACCTTTAAAGAACACAATACAGCAGCAGGCTCAACTGCAAGAAAAATGACAGGTTGGATAACAAGAACCTTTCACACTAGAGATGCTGTACCAATGATGATACTTTTCAAGACGCTAGTGCTCTCTAGAGTGGAGTACTGCTGCACAATTACAACCCCTTTCAAAGCTGTTGAAACACACACACACACACACACACACACACACACACACACACACACACACACACACACACACACACACACACACACACACACACACAGCCCGTACCTTGTCAAGCACAAGACGAAGCTGGAAAAAGTCCAAAGGTATGCTACTAGACTAGTCCCAGAACTAAGAGGCATGAGTTATGAGGAAAGGCTGCGGGAAATGCTCCTTACGACACTGGAAGACAGAAGAGTAAGGGGGGACATGATCACAACCTACAAAATCCTCAGGGGAATCGACCGGGTAAACAAGGATGAACTATTCAACACTGGTGGGACGCGAACCAGGGGACACAGGTGGAAGCTGAGTATCCAAATGAGCCACAGAGACGTTAGAAAGAACTTTTTCAGTGTCAGAGTAGTTAGTAAATGGAATGCACTAGGAAGTGATGTGGTGGAGGCTGACTCCATACACAGTTTCAAATGTAGATATGATAAGAGCCCAGTAGGCTCAGGAATCTGTACACCAGTTGATTTACGGTTGAGAGGCAGGACCAAAGAGCCAGAGCTCAAACCCCGCAAGCACAATTAGGTGAGTACAATTAGGTGAGTACACACACACACACACACACACACACACACACACACACACACACACACACACACACAGGAAGGCCATAAAAACACCACAAAGAACAAAGAAGTAATTACCAATTTAACATAAAATCAGAACACACACACAGCTTCAGTGTTGAGAGTATCGATTAACTACTACGTTCCTCTCACGACTAGAGTAGCCTGTGAGAGTACGGATGAAGAGTGAGGGGCGGAGAGTGGTGAGAGTACAGGGTGAGGACTGATGTGGTGAGGGGTATGGTGAGAGTATGGTGAGAGGTGAGGGTATGGTGAGAGGTGAGGGTATAAGACTGACATTTATATAAGAGAGATGTTACGGGCATTTGTTACGGGCATGAATAGCCCGTAATTTACGGGCTATTCATGCCCATGCCACCTCTTGGGTAGCTAAATCTTCATCAATCGATGTGTTATGGCCGAAGGAGGTACCCTGAACACAAGCAATTTGAACAATACTGTATTCAAAATGTCTGTGATTGTTGGTGTATGGTGGTGCTCCTAGTGTCACCAGCCAGATGACACGGTAAGTGTCAACACCGTGACGTCTGACACTAGACACAATCTCCACCGTGTGCTCGCGGTCAATCACCTGATATTGGAGTCCAGTTGAGCATGAGCTAAACGTTAATCGCAGTCTACCACGACCGTACACAGTTCGACCCAAGGAACTGTGGCTATCTTGAGGTTATCTTGAGATGATTTCGGGGCTTAGTGTCCCCGTGGCCCGGTCCTCGACCGACCTCCTCCCACAGGAAGCAGCCCGTGACAGCTGACTAACTCCCAGGTACCTATTTACTGCTAAGTAATAGGGTCATCAGGGTGAAAGAAACTGCCCAGTTTCTCACCGGCGCCCGGGATCGAACCCGGGATCACAGGATCACGCGTCCAGTGTTCTGTCCACTCAGCCACCGGCTCCGATTATCTGGCGAGCAGATAATCGTCATCTTAAGTCGTTCCTTCATGGGCTATTATACTGGAGCAGCGATTTGTCACCCAAGGAGACGGAATCATTTAATGTCATACACATTTATTAAGTATGTTGCCGTGGTTCCTCTTGATTACTGTTATCATGCCGCCACTGTAATGGTGTTATGCTAATGGAGTTGTCCGCTTTAATGAGTTTATTTAAGTCTACAGAAACAAACAAAATAGCTATCAACAACGTTAATTATCTATTCAGGCATCCAAGTAAGTACACACCTGTCCTACTGCAGGTAGCACAGGTGTGTAGACACGGGGGATGATGTAATACAAACATGCATGTATATCTATGAATATATATAATAACACACTGAACTCTCATCCAGGTGAAACTTGTAATTATTCTCATTTGGGGTTGATGCGTGTGTCCTCTTCATCTAAAATAACATTTACGTTAATAAAATCCTGCCGCTCTAGCACCGAGGAACCAAGGCAATGTTTACATCCACGGAGCCTCGCTACCTCAAGCAACACACCCTACAAGGAACACGTACCTCAAGCAACACACACTACAAGGAACACGTACCTCAAGCAACACACCCTACAAGGAACACGTACCTCAAGCAACACACACTACAAGGAACACGTACCTCAAGCAACACACCCTACAAGGAACACGTACCTCAAGCAACACACACTACAAGGAACACGTACCTCAAGCAACACACACTACAAGGAACACGTACCTCAAGCAACACACCCTACAAGGAACACGTACCTCAAGCAACACACACTACAAGGAACACGTACCTCAAGCAACACACCCTACAAGGAACACGTACCTCAAGCAACACACACTACAAGGAACACGTACCTCAAGCAACACACCCTACAAGGAACACGTACCTCAAGCAACACACACTACAAGGAACACGTACCTCAAGCAACACACACTACAAGGAACACGTACCTCAAGCAACACACCCTACAAGGAACACGTACCTCAAGCAACACACACTACAAGGAACACGTACCTCAAGCAACACACCCTACAAGGAACACGTACCTCAAGCAACACACCCTACAAGGAACACGTACCTCAAGCAACACACTCTACAAGGAACACGTACCTCAAGCAACACACCCTACAAGGAACACGTACCTCAAGCAACACACACTACAAGGAACACGTACCTCAAGCAACACACACTACAAGGAACACGTACCTCAAGCAACACACACTACAAGGAACACGTACCTCAAGCAACACACACTACAAGGAACACGTACCTCAAGCAACACACACTACAAGGAACACGTACCTCAAGCAACACACACTACAAGGAACACGTACCTCAAGCAACACACACTACAAGGAACACGTACCTCAAGCAACACACACTACAAGGAACACGTACCTCAAGCAACACACCCTACAAGGAACACGTACCTCAAGCAACACACACTACAAGGAACACGTACCTCAAGCAACACACACTACAAGGAACACGTACCTCAAGCAACACACCCTACAAGGAACACGTACCTCAAGCAACACACACTACAAGGAACACGTACCTCAAGCAACACACCCTACAAGGAACACGTACCTCAAGCAACACACCCTACAAGGAACACGTACCTCAAGCAACACACACTACAAGGAACACGTACCTCAAGCAACACACACTACAAGGGCCTCATGTGTATCACTCTAGACTTTAGACAATGTTCATAGATGTTCTCACGGAAGGTGACAGAACACACACACTGTCACGTCCAACAGGTTCTTCACACGACTCTTAATAATTACATGACTAACACACGCATAAAGTAGCGATGACATCTGTCGCGTGCATGGCCGTGAGGTGCACATGCGCTGCCAAGCACCATCGAAAGACTCACGCACGTGGACAACACATGCACGCACGCACGCGCGCGCACGCACACGCACACACACACACACACACACACACACACACACACACACACACGCACACGCACACGCACACGCACACGCACACACACACACACACACACACACACACACACACACACACACACACGGGTAGGCAGCCGGCATATTTTTACTGTCAGAAAGCCTTTGACACAGTACTCTATTGATTGGCGAATAAGTTGAAGAAGCAGGCAGGACTTAAACAAACTATCTTGCAGAAGTTATTAATTTATTTCCCTCAATGCTTCCTGATGATGCAAACATTATGTGAAAATTAAGACACGATGATTGCATAAGACTACAAGATGACCTGGACAAACTGATTTTTTTCCAATAAATGGCTGCTAGTGTTTAACTCAAGTTAGTGTAAAGTAATGAAAACAGGTGCACAGGGAGAGGGAGGAGAGGTTACAGAGTGGGGATGATGGGGAGATGGGGGGAGACGATAGGAGACGGGGGATAGGGGAAGAGAGGTGAGAGAGGGAGTGAACTGGAAGAGAGACAGGAGTTTGATAGGGGAGAGAGAGAGAGAGAGAGAGATAACCGGCCGCAGTCGGGTATCCAGTCTACTTATTCATAAAATATATAAATTCCTTATACTTACCATCTTAAAAAGTTGTAAATGGGCTTCCACTACTGCCAAGCTGCACAGCAGGTCAGTAATCCTCTTACTGGTATGAAGCGCTCAATTTACATTTCCACTCGTGCTGCTCAATACAAGTTTTGACACTTCAAGTCAACGCCTATTTTGTAACCTCAGGTATATACTTCATTAAGGTAAAAGTATTGACTAATGAAGCACGTGGAGAGGATACACTTTGTAACGGAGACACAACAGGGATTTAGAAAAGTCAAGTCTGACAAACCTGATCGAGTTCTAATGACCAGGTTACTACAATACGATAAGAAAAAAAGAGGCTAGGTAGCTATACCTTCAAAGAGTGTCAAAAAATATTTGATACTTCATGAAAGTCTTTTGTATAAGATTTAAGAACACGCTAGAATTACTGGGAAGACACTCAACAGGTTTAGTAAGTAATTATCAAAAGAAGGCACCAAGCCGGGAAGGTAATGTAGCACCATCAAATGTGCGGGATATTCTTAGGCCGCTAAATATCACTAAGGATGCCAATACGAGAACAAAAGGCATAAGGCGAACGAAATCAAAGGAATATAATTCACCAAGGATTCTATCCAGGGACAAGTGACCGCGAGGGACGGTCGATAAGAAAGACACAGGAGCGTCCCGGAAGTCAGGACATTCAACAAGGATATGCACGACCGTAAGAGGACAATGCGGTTTGTACAATAAGGAGCAGGGCGGCGCTCTATTAAATGCACGGGAGTTAAGCGTGTATGGCCAGTACGCAACCTTGCCAGAGCTGTTTCCCACCGCCGGTGGTAGGAAGGCCACGGGGACACAATACTCTTAATAAGAGCTCGCAGTTTGTTACAGTAACAGGGTAAAGGATGACCTGAAGGAGAGAAAGAAAAGTTACAGTCAGAGTGGAGGTGTCGAGCTGGAGGAATGTACAGATGATGCAAAGCTAATAAGGAATGGAAAAACAGAAGTGAGCTGCATAAAATTACAGACAGATCTTAACAAACTCCAGGAGTAAGATAATAGATGGCTGCTTGAGTTCAATCCCAACAAACGTAAGGTGATGAAAATAGGAAAGGGAGAAAGGAGACCAGGAGGTATCTCATCATAATGAAAAAAAACCCAACTGGAATTGGAAAGAGAAAATGATTTGAGTGAACATAAGGGCTAACACCAGAGGCACACATAAAAGGATACATTTGGCAGAAAATGGAAGCTAGCAAACATTAGAATAGCATTAACAAATTTAAATAATGACTTTATCAAGGCAATATACAGCTTATTAGAATATGCAACACCCCCTCGCACCCCCACTGAGCACCCCACGCACAATACTGAGTCCGCATCCCCTCGTGAAACAAAAAAGTAAACTTAAAAACTGCAGAGGTTTGCAACAAGACAAGTACCTAGGTAAAGACGACTAAGGAACGAGGACAGATTAAAGAAGTTCAATGACAAATCTAGGGGAAAAGCCTGCAGACGGAACATGATCACTACATAGAAGACTCTGAGAATAATAGACAAGGTGGACAAGGATAGCTTCTTTAGAGCGAGATTATACAGAACAAGACACAGATGAAAGCTAGAGGCGTAGAATATAAGGTAATACAATACCCGGTTGGAACTTCTTACTCCGTCTCAGGGGTAAGGGTAAGGAAGGGTGATGAGTGTGAGCCCCAGTAAGGTGAAGGGTGAGGAAGGACTACGCCAGGGCGGGGTACACCCTGGCTCCTGCCACTAGCAGTGACGCAAGTGGTAGTAGACCCATGTTGACCGCCTCTTGGTGCTCGTTGATGGTGTCTCAACAATGTATTACAGATGCCTCTAGGCACCAGCTTCTGTACCTCTCTCTCGCCTTGAATCTTAATTTGGTGTTGTTCCACGATGTGGAGACGCTTGTCGTTGTGGGTGACATGGGGCGTTATTAGTGTTGTGTGAGCCCACAACCTCCAGGTTGTTGGTCTCTTCAACCAAACTGTTGGTGCTTGTTCGCAGTCCGACATAGACAACGTCGCCCGGTTGATCAGCTCACGTTCGGTAAGAAAGATCCCGTTTTAACATAATTAGCGATCCGTTTGTAACTACCTTTAATGTTTAGAATTATAGTTTTGAAAAGCCCTGAACCCGTTATGATTATAAAGTTATCTTTGCAAATAATTATAAAACTCCCACTTTTAAACTGTGCTATTTTGAACATTTTATTGTCATTTGGCTTAGTAAGGAGCTACTCCAGTGTTATATCAATAGTCAGTCCTTCCAATATTCTCCAGATAAAGATTACGATGTATCTCTAAACTATGCTTCAGGCAATACTATTTAGGTGTTTAAATAAATCTGGGAGTAAATATGTCCTGCACGTTCTCTAGGCTAGTAAACTTGCCAGGTTTATAAAAGCAATTATCAGAAGAAAGGAGTAAGCCAGTATGACAAGACAGCCCTCTATATGTCACAGACTAATCCAGTTTCGATATATCAGTACGCCAAGACGGGCCCAGAAAGACGCAAGACAAACGACGTCAAATAAGTTAGACTCGCTGAGGATTTGACCAAGACGTGTGACGCACAGGAATAGCGTGGGATCTAACTTTCCGATCATCCTGAAAATCAGGACGTGGATCTAGGAAATTATGTACCGTCGTCTGTGCAACCCGTCCTCTTAAAAAGAACGTCACTTTTGGCTGGTATGCGCACTATGGCCAAATTTGGACGTAATTTGAAATGAAATCCACTCACAAAAGTGACGTTCTGTTCCGTTTTCTATTTGAGTCGTCCGGCGTACGCGCAGAGGTTAGAAGAGGACACTTTAAATTAACGTTTTTCATAACGTTTTGAAACTTTATGAGAATTTCCTGCCCACCTAACCTATCAGAGGACCCTTAACTTACTGTTGTTGAAAAAAAAAACCAAATTTATTTTCATATTTTTTTTCAATTTCAAATTACGTCCAAATTCGGCCATACGGGCAAACGGCCAAAAGCGACGTTCTTTTTAAGAGGACAGGTTGGTCTGTGACCCATCTCCGTGGCCTTCTCCTGTCACCGTAAGACATCGGGGGAAAGAAAGTGGGAGACGCTTCTTTTTCGGTTACGCATTGGCCACACAGGATCGCCTCACAGGCACTGACAACAGCAGAGATCCGAACCTTACTCTCTGAAGTGTTGGGTAAAGCGGAACACCACAGTTCTGCTCCTGAGGTGCCGGTCTATCTTCCATTAAAGGCCTACGAGTCACTCTTATGTGTCAAGTGGGTAATCCAGCCAGAGACGCTTCACACCTCCTGTGTCGGTGAGAGAAGGAAGGTCACTGGGTTCACGTCACACACCAGGGTTCATAATTTGTAATACGTCTCTCTTCTTCTTCCTGCTCTCCCTTTCCCCTCTTCTTCCTGCCCTCTCTCTCCCTTCTTCTTCCTGTCCTGCCTCTCTCCTCTTCTTCCTGCCCTGCCTCTCCCCT
>NC_091174.1:13424908-13447408 GCF_040958095.1 Procambarus clarkii
TGAGGTGATGGGTTGAGCACCTAGGGGTCTGCTCGCGGAAGTAGAAGGGTTGTTTCTCTTGGCTTCAACCTGGGTCTTGATGTTTTCCTGTCTTCAGAGGCAGCGGGAAGAAATTGCGGGGTGATTGCCATCACAGTGCAAGCAGCGATGGGCTGTTACCTTGCATATGGCGTAGTGATGGTCCAGTGCGCACAGGCTGCACTTCTGGACAGGGTGCTGACACTTGTTGGTGGGTGGGAGAGCTCGTACCACTTGAAGCACTGCTGGATCTCATGGTATCGTTCATTTTTTTACTTGGTGGGGTTGTATTTGTAGGCCGAAGCAGTAGAATCCTTGTGTGGCAGCCTGGGTGGCCGCAGCTATGGTGGTGAAAGTAATCTTCATTGATGATCTGTCGGTGCTGCAGAACTCTAGGTTGAATACACCAAGGTTCGGATTTTTTCCTCGATGTTGTCCCTGATCTTATGTTGCGGTCGGTCAGCGATCCACTGGCTGGTCCTGCTGGTAAAAGCAGTTCTTCCGGCCAGGAACTGACGTGGGAAGTGAGGATGTAGGTGGTGCTCCTTGCGAAGTATGACATTGTTGGTCAAAAGTTTTTCTAGTTCTTCCTCACATGAAAAGAAGAGCACGATATCACCACCTTCCTGACTAATGTCAGTGGGTGTGATGCCGGTAACGTCCTTCAGCACCTTAAGAATATTGCTTTTCCTGAAAGCATGACCGTCAAGGGGGGGGGGGGGTAACTCTAACCTTTAGACGTTTGGGTCGCATTGTGTCCACACCATCAACGGTTAGCAGTGTGAATGTGAATTGATGTGGTCGAGAAGTCGAGAAAGTCGATAGATGACAGGCGAGAAGGCTAAAGTATACCATAGGAGTTATTGGGAATAAGTGCAATTGTAGAAGTCCATATGGCGAAAAGAAAGAAGTGAAATAGACAAAATATATACTGTATCAGCATAAGAGAAAGAAAAGACAGCCTGAAGGAGTTAAAGCTAAGTCAGAACACGTTTCTTAGGATGGTTAAGGGAGTTCACTGAGAAAAGCAAGTGCCAACAACAATAAAGCAATGATTAAGGTTTATGTTCATATGGTGTATGAAAGCAACTTGTGTATGAGAACTGATTCCACAAGACAGCGTCTGTATAACATAAGAACCACACCTCAGAAGATGGAGAAACGACGACGTCTCGGGCTCTCCTGGACCCTCATCAAGTCGTGGAATGTAAGTTCAGTCCTCGACTTGATAATGGTCCACGACGGTCCGAAACGTCGTCGTTCCTGCATTTTTCTGATGTGTGGTTTGGTCGGCATATCATTATCATTAGCCTGCGTTTTTTTTTTGTTTGGAAGTAAAGAGGAAGGGAAGGGAACTATCAGGGGGAAAGCGCCAAGCCATTACAACTATATAGCACTGGAAAGGGGTCAGGATAAAAATTTGGGATGGGACGGGGGGAAGGAATGGTGCCCAACCACTTGGACGATCGGGGATTGAACGCCGACCTGCAAGAAGCGAGACCGTCGCTCTACCGTCCGAAGTAAAGAGGAAGGAGAGGCTATATTGTGCCTCATGGTCGGTGTTGCACATGTTGACCACCGCTACAACATATGAGTATATCCTTACACTTCTTCCATTCATCTGCGTTTCCAGCTTCCACTTAAGTCCCTTCGTCTTACTTTCTCAAACATTAAAGAGCTGTCTTTCTTCACCATGTCTCTTCTCCTCAGTGTCATGTCAGGAATGTAAAAGCAAAAAAAGTCTGCAGACACTACACGTGGACCCTGACAAACTCCAGCAGTGGGCAGACAAATGGTTGCTCGAATTCAATCCCAACAAGTGTAAGGTAATGAAGATTGGGAAAGGGAGAAGGAGACCAGAAGGTATAAGGCGACGGTATCTACAAGTATCGGAAAGAAAGATTTGGAAGTGGATATAATTCCCACACTAGGGACCAGAGGCACACATAAGCAGGGGTAACATCATAATAAGGGACATCGTTTAGAAACCTAAATCACGATTCTCCGCAACAGTTGTCAGACCAATATTGCATTTTGCAGCACCTAGCTGAAATCTGCACCTTGCACAAAGAAATCCCATTAACGTGATATATCAAGGATAAAATCAGTAGGAGCCATGAGGAGGATTCGACATCACACACTTGATATTCATAGGTTTCACTGCTTTTGACCATGTCGTGGTGTAGTGGTTTAGGGCGTGTGCGTGTGAGTACCAAGTGTGCGGGTTCCAATCCTCTTCATAATTCCTACTGATTGTTTGTTTAAGTATAACACCTTGTTTAAGTATAACACCTTGTTTAAGTATAACACCTTGTTTAAGTATAACACCTTGTTTAAGTATAATACCTTGTTTAAGTATAACACCTTGTTTAAGTATAACACCTTGTTTAAGTATAACACCTTGTTTAAGTATAACACCTTGTTTAAGTATAACACCTTGTTTAAGTATAATACCTTGTTTAAGTATAACACCTTGCTTAAGTATAATACCTTGTTTAAGTATAACACCTTGCTTAAGTATAATACCTTGTTTAAGTATAACACCTTGTTTAAGTATAACACCTTGTTTAAGTATAACACCTTGTTTAAGTATAACACCTTGTTTAAGTATAACACCTTGTTTAAGTATAACACCTTGTTTAAGTATAACACCTTGTTTAAGTATAATTCCTTGTTTAAGTATAACACCTTGTTTAAGTATAATACCTTGTTTAAGTATAACACCTTGCTTAAGTATAACACCTTGTTTAAGTATAACACCTTGCTTAAGTATAACACCTTGCTTAAGTATAACACCTTGTTTAAGTATAACACCTTGTTTAAGTATAACACCTTGTTTAAGTATAACACCTTGTTTAAGTATAACACCTTGCTTAAGTATAACACCTTGTTTAAGTATAACACAAAAATGTTAAAAGTACCGAAATTTGCAACAAAAATAGTGCAAGAGCTAAGAGGGCTAGCTGTGAGGATAGTCTAGTGGTACTAGATTTCACAATCCCAAAGTACAGAAAAAAAATAGAGTGGATATGATCACAGCATACAAGATACTGAGGAGATTAGATAAGATGGACAAGTATACCCTCTTTAAACTGAGTGAAAGCAAGACGAAAGGACATAAGTGGAAGCTGAATATGCAAATGAGTCGTAAGATATGAAGATATGTAAGAGCAACCTTACAGGGTTCGGGTGGTACCCTGAACGGTTTGTCAACAAGTGGAATGAATGAACTGAAAGAAGAAGTTGGAGAAGCCATCTCCACCCAGAATTTTAAGGCCAAAGGAAAGGAACGTCAGAATAGTTAAATTATAACACACCAGGTAGAACAAAACTGTAGTAGGCGGGGAATGAAGAACTAAAGCTTACGTCCCCCTGTAGTCAGTGACATGTAAGTACTGACAAGTGACTGCACCCATGTAACGCCTCATGCTGACACGGTCTACGCCTTATGCTGACATGGTCTACGCCTTATGCTGACATGGTCTACGCCTTATGCTGACACGGTCTACGCCTCATGCTGCCACGGTCTACGCCTCATCCTGACACGGTCTACGCCTTATGGTGACACGGTCTACGCCTCATGCTGACACGGTCTACGCCTCATGCTGACACGGTCTACACCTCATGCTGACACGGTCTACGCCTCATCCTGACACGGTCTACGCATCATGCTGACACGGTCTACGCCTTATGCTGACACGGTCTACGCCTCATGCTGACACGGTCTACGCCTCATGCTGACACGGTCTACACCTCATGCTGACACGGTCTACGCCTCATCCTGACACGGTCTACGCATCATGCTGACACGGTCTACGCCTCTTACAAGGCCGCAATCATCTTCAAACTTCATTTGGATGATATCAAACCCATTTCCATTAGCAGCAAACGGCAAAGCAAATCCATATAGGATAAAAGGTATCCGAGCAAGAACCCAAGATTTTTTAACACCTCTTCCGGTAGGTGATATGTGTAACAACTTCCCGTGTTAATGCTTACAGGCCTTCACAGAGGCACTGAGAACTACCGCCATAGGCCTACGTTAGAGAGGCACTGAGAACTACCGCCATAGGCCTACGTTAGAGAGCGGCACTGAGAACTACCGCCATAGGTCTACGTTAGAGAGAGGCACTGAGAACTACCGCCATAGGCCTACGTTAGAGAGAGGCACTGAGAACTACCGCCATAGGCCTACGTTAGAGAGGCACTGAGAACTACCGCCATAGGCCTACGTTAGAGAGAGGCACTGAGAACTACCGCCATAGGCCTACGTTAGAGAGAGGCACTGAGAACTACCGCCATAGGCCTACGTTAGAGAGATGCACTGAGAACTACCGCCATAGGCCTACGTTAGAGAGAGAGGCACTGAGAACTACCGCCATAGGCCTATGCTAGAAAGAGGCAATGATAACTACCGCCACAGGCCTACGTTAGAGAGGTACTGAGAACTACCGCCACAGGCCTACGTTAGAGAGGTACTGAGAACTACCGCCATAGGCCTACGTTAGATGCACTGATAACTACCGTCACAGGCGGGGAATAAAGGAATAGAGAGGTACTGAGAACTACCGCCATAGGCCTACGTTAGAGAGAGAGGCACTGAGAACTACCGCCATAGGCCTACGTTAGAGGCACTGATAACTACCGTCACAGGCGGGGAATAAAGGAATAGAGAGGTACTGAGAACTACCTCATAGGCCTACGTTAGAGAGAGAGGCACTGAGAACTACCTCATAGGCCTACGTTAGAGGTGTATGTCCCTTTAGTCATCCTGTGATCAATATTGTTCTTCAACTGGAGTAAATAGCGACGAGATGAAGGAGGTATAATATGGCGGTGAGAAGGAGACGTTCCGTTTAATTAGCTTCATTTTGTCTTATGAGTGTTTAAAGCAGATGTTATATTGCAGTGTGTGGCTCCTGACCATCTCCTGCTGCTGCTCTCTTGTGGCGGCTGGCCACGATTGTTGCACGTGTTGTGCAAGTGTGTGCAGGTGTTGTGCAAGTGTGTAATGTATGTGTAGGTGTTGTGGAAGTGTGTAATGTATGTGTAGGTGTTGTGGAAGTGTGTATTGTATGTGCAGGTGTTGTGGAAGTGTGTGCAGGTGTTGTGGAAGTGTGTGCAGGTGTTGTGGAAGTGTGTAATGTATGTGTAGGTGTTGTGGAAGTGTGTAATGTATGTGTAGGTGTTGTGGAAGTGTGTATTATATGTGCAGGTGTTGTGGAAGTGTGTATTGTGTGTGCAGGTGTTGTGGAAGTGTGTATTGTGTGTGCAGGTGTTGTGGAAGTGTGTAATGTATGTACAGTTGTTGTGGAAGTGTGTATTATATGTGCAGGTGTTGTGGAAGTGTGTATTGTGTGTGCAGGTGTTGTGGAAGTGTGTATTGTGTGTGCAGGTGTTGTGGAAGTGTGTATTGTGTGTGCAGGTGTTGTGGAAGTGTGTAATGTATGTACAGTTGTTGTGGAAGTGTGTATTATATGTGCAGGTGTTGTGGAAGTGTGTATTGTGTGTGCAGGTGTTGTGGAAGTGTGTATTGTGTGTGCAGGTGTTGTGGAAGTGTGTATTGTGTGTGCAGGTGTTGTGGAAGTGTGTATTGTGTGTGCAGGTGTTGTGGAAGTGTGTATTGTGTGTGCAGGTGTTGTGGAAGTGTGTATTGTGTGTGCAGGTGTTGTGGAAGTGTGTATTGTATGTGCAGGTGTTGTGGAAGTGTGTATTGTATGTGCAGGTGTTGTGGAAGTGTGTATTGTATGTGCAGGTGTTGTGGAAGTGTGTATTGTATGTGCAGGTATTGTAGTATGTTTCTTGTAAGTGTTTTAGTTCGTCCTGTATGGGTATGTGTCGTTGTATGTGTCCTGTGTTTTGGTAGTTTGTGTCCTGTGTGTCACTGTATTTCCACATTTGAAGCAGCTAGCTTCCTGTCCCCGCCGAGGCCACTAGAAAGATAGTGTCCCATAGGTAAATTCAGGTAAATTTTCTTCGTATCGGGTATCCACTATCATAAGAATTTTCAGCCAATATACAAATTTCACTGATCAAAAAACAAACGAATTCAAGTTTTACACCACCACACAAAAAGTCCTCTTCAGTCCAAGGGCGACACAGCCAAAGGAAGTCACACGGCAGCCATCTTGCGAAGCCAAGACTGTTGCTCAGACGCTCTATAGTGTTTATACGGTCGTGGTAACCGGAAGTCACACGGCAGCCATCTTGCGAAGCCAAGACTGTTGCTCAGACGCTCTATAGTGTTTATACGGTCGTGGTAACCGGAAGTCACACGGCAGCCATCTTGCGAAACCAAGCCAATTGCTCAGACGCTCTATAGTGTTTATACGGTCGTGGTAACCGGAAGTCACACGGCAGCCATCTTGCGAAGCCAAGCCTATTGCTCAGACGCTCTATAGTGTTTATACGGTCGTGGTAACCGGAAGTCACACGGCAGCCATCTTGCGAAGCCAAGCCTGTTGCTCAGACGCTCTATAGTGTTTATACGGTCGTGGTAACCGGAAGTCACACGGCAGCCATCTTGCGAAGCCAAGCCTGTTGCTCAGACGCTCTATATAGTCATGGTAATATTCTTTAAATACGACTATATTAAGTAGCCAATAGCGTGATGGAAGGTATTACACACATCCTACCACACACACTATGCATGCATAGCCTCATGTCTGAACATCAGAGGTCCACAACTATTCAACACCCTCCCAGCAAACATAAGAAATATTGCCGGATCAAAGGAGGAGTTCTGCAAGATGCAACTAGATACGTTCTTGCAAGAAGTGCCAGAGCAATCGAGTTGTAGTGGATATGTGGGCCTGCGGGTCACTCCAAGTAACAGCCTGTTGGGCCAAGTTACCACCAGTCGAGCCTGGCCTCAGGCCGGGCTCAGGGAGTAGATAAACTCCCAAAACCTCATCCAGGTATTTCAGCTTTAGAACACATTTTACAAACACAACCTCCACCTTCAACACAATACACACACTCATCACCCATCTCCAACACAATACACACATCTCCAATACAATACACACATCTCCAACACAATACACACACACACCCCCAACACAATACACACATCTCCAACACAATACACACATCTCCAACACAATACACACACACACCCCCAACAAAATACACACATCTCCAACACAATACACACATCTCCAACACAATACACACACATCTCCAACACAATACACACACACACCCCCAACAAAATACACACATCTCCAACACAATAAACACACATCTCCAACACAATACACACATCTCCAACACAATACACACACATCTCCAACACAACACACACATCTCCAACACAATACACACTTCAGTCTTAATGTATAATGTGTTTCATATAATTAAACATCTGTTTCCCATGATAAGATTACGACTATAAATTTACATCATAAATAAATTTCCATTTAAAATGGTGATAATATTGGGTGACAAGAGACCGGCTGTCAGACGGTGGGAATATTTATACGAGTGAAGAGCTCGCAAATATGCCTCAGCGTTCACGTCTAATTAATAGTTAACACAGTTACATAATATATAGATTTATTCCGTCACAGCGGAATGGAGAGGGAAAGAGAGTGGCAGATGGGTTGATATGAGGGTGGATGGCAAGGGAAGAGAAAGATGGTGGAAGAGAGAGAGAGAGAGAGAGGAGGAAGCAGGAGAGGAAGAAGGTGGAATGGGGAGGGAAGAGGGTAGAAGGGGGAAGGGTAAGAGGGTGGAAAAGGGGAGAGGAAGAAGGTGGAATGGAGTGAGAAGAGGGTAGAAGGGGGATGGATAAGAGGGTGGAAAAGGGGAGAGGAAGAAGGTGGAATGGAGTGGGAAGAGGGTGGAAGGGGGAAGGGTAAGAGGGTGGAAAGAGGGAGAGGAAGAAGGTGGAATGGGAAGGGAAGAGGGTGGAAGGCCATTCAAATTGTAAACATTCTGGTTAAGACACATTTTCCGCTGGTAGTCGACCCGTACCGTCGTGGGTCTCATCCTCTCGGTAACAGTGACGGAGCTGTGAGGACTAAGCTACGACCAGAAGTCAAAGTAACTCAATCTAACAATACTAGCAGAGGGGATATGATCACCATATACTCAATACCAAATAGCACAGCTTGAGTAACGCGACCCAGCTGCCGTGAGTCACCTTTACAAGAGTTACCCCACTTCACACTTTCCTGAGTCGATACCGAACTGTGCACATTTTAAGGCAGGTGTTGAGGTGTCGGCAGGTGTTGAGGTGATGGCAGGTGTTGAGGTGTCGGCAGGTGTTGAGGGATGGCAGGTGTTGAGGGATGGCAGGTGTTGAGGGATGGCAGGTGTTGCCAAACTAGAGCACACACACACAACGGCGTGATGTTTAGATTATTTTGTTCATCTATTAAAAGCTTGTTCTTATATGGTGTCTTTGTTCTCATCAATATCGGCGGACCTGTCCCTACGTCCAATGGCAATACTGTTAATAACTTTTACATAAAGCGAATTAATAAACTATTTACAGGTGGAATGATGCCACTGTCGATGTGGATTCCTCTCCAGGGCTGTAGAGAATACACTGACTTAATACATTGATTTTCCATAAATGATCGGCTAAAATTACCAGACAAAGTTCCACTTAAATTACCAGACAAAGCACTCCACAGTCAAAGAAATAATCCCCTGGGAAAGGCGGGACCCAGAAGATGAAGCTGAGATATGCAAAATTTGTTAGCAAGGAAATATTAGGTAACAACACATACATGCTAACCACGAAGCTATTTCTAAATCAAGACGAAAGCAATAAGACGCCAGAGGATGAATGTCACTGGGATGTGAGGCTTCAACAGGTGGACGCGGCCACGCAAGTGGAGTGCAGGATAGGAGACGCCTCCGCTCCTCCAGACATGGGGATAGGCAGCTTTTAAAGAGGTCCTCCTGCCATGCCCGAGGACACACTGGACCTCAACGTCCCCCTCCGCCGTTTGAAGACGGAGCCAATATGTTGCAAAGGGCAACATGCAATATTCCAGCGACATTTTAAACGGGAAACGAGGAAACGTATCTCGATATAATTGTGATTGCACAGTTGCATCTTAAAGATCACATAGGTAGCTCTTGACACACAGTATGTAGCCTTTCATATTGCCTTGGGTAGCTGCTGTAATGATCATATGTTATTAGAAAAGTGTTCCTGATTTTGCAGGCAGAGTTCACTTTGCTTCTGTGAAAAATCAAGAGGAGGAAGGAGACTGACTTTCACACGTCTGGCCAACACTGTGGACCAACACACCTCCGCCACCTCGACCGGGTCCTTGTCGGGAAAAAACCTTGAACAGCACCTGTTGCGTCTCCCTACCTTCCACACACGCTGGCAGTTGTCACAATAAAGCCTGCGATACAGACAGTCCCAGCTCGTGTGAGAACCAGGGCGGTGCTCCTAGAGTATACAGCTGAAGGTTCTGAGAGTTCTTCACAACCCCAACCCTGGCCTGGGGTCAAGCTCGACCTCTGATAACTTGGTCAACCAAGCTACTGCCTGGAGCGGACCCCAGACCCACACATCCACTACAGTCTGGTTGTTCCTTGTTGCAGGAACCTGTCTGATGGTTCCTTCAACACGACAATTTTGCTCCAGCAATATTTCTCATCTTAGACACGACCTGTTAATAGTCCAGAACGAATCAAAACATCATCACTGTCTTTATTTTCAGATGTGTGGTTTGTGTCTATTTTGATTCTATTCCCAGTTTTCTACCATATTGTTCGCTCCAGTATATTGTTATTTTATTGTGAAAACTTGGGACTGGTAGTCGTGTATCTTCCGTGTACATATTATGTGGTACCTCTCTCGCCCCCTTTCTTGAGAGTACAATATGAGAGCTTTGAGACAGTCCTTTTTCCAGCAGACCATTGGCAAAGATCTCATTACACTGTCCTACTAATATCATTATATAAAACAATTCATTGTAGTAGTACTTGTGTCGGGGGACAGACAGCCCGTATATATATACATGTTAGGCTTATAACGAGGCCCTCAACCCCCTAACCCCCACCCAACCACTTGGAGCGGACGGTAGAGCGACGGTGTCGCTTCATGCAGGTCGGTGTTCAATCCCCGACCGTCCAAGTGGTTGGGCACCATTCTAAGTGGTTGGACGCATATAGCTAAAAAAACAAAATAACCTTTTCCTAGGCCTAGTATAGCACATATATGTACTGTATTAGGCCTCAAATTGCGCGCATTAGGCCTAGATTGGTTAGATTAGGTTAGATTTTATTAGCAATACAAATACAAAGCCCGTTTGTCCAAATTCAATAGTTCCAAATTCTACTTTTCTAATTGTCCAGTACGTCAATATATGTACGATGGTCTACATAGTAGTTATAAGTACTATCTAAACACGAGGACGGGCTGGACTATTCCCAGGATCCAACCCCCCCCCCCCCACCCACAACAAACTGACTAACTCCTGGCTACCTATTTACTGTTAAACAAACAGGGGCGTTAGGTGAAAAGAAATACGTCCAACCATTCCAATCCCTATCTATGTATTTACGTATGTGTCTTAGCCTAGCACTTTAAAAGCACTACAATCACCTTCTGTGGTTGAGTGTTCAATAAACCCCTGAACTATATGTTTAACACATCTCTAACCCTGTCCATGGAGGACAGAAGAACATGTATATATGCTGGTTAGCATTGTAAATGTGGGGCCACGTCTGTGGTAGAAAAAAATAATATAAAAAAATAATATAAAAAAAATATATAAAAATTCTGTCCCGCCCGGGATTCGAACCCGGAATTTTCGATTGCGAGTCGAGAACGAACCCGACTGCACTATCGCGATGCTAATGCGTACGTAATAAAAATTAATTATTAGTACCTAATAAAGTACCTAATTAGTACCTAATTATTAGTACCTAATAAAAAAATGTATTTTACCAGTTGAATAAATGTCGTAGATAAATAGCTTCTACCTTGAGATTATCTGGAGATGATTTCGGGGCTTTGCGTCCCCGCGGCCCGGTCCTCGACCAGGCCTCCTTTTTGTTACACTCCCCCCAGGAAGCAGCCCGTAGCAGCTGTCTAACTTCCAGGAACCTCTATACTGCTAGTTAACAGGGGGCATCAGGGTGAAAGAAACATTTTGCCCATTTGTCTCCGCCACTACCGGGGATCGAACCCGGAACCTCAGGACTACGAATCTGAAGCGCTGTCCACTCAGCTGTCAGGCGCCCGTTGTTCTAAGACAACATTAAGGAGAACAGGAACACAGGATTAGTGAGCGATGGTTGTGTAAATATGTAGCTCTTGTAATAGCACTTCCTCTGTAACTAGCTGACATGGTAACTATAAGGTGTGAAGGGCTCTTGTAATAGCACTTCCTCTGTAACTAGCTGACATGGTAACTATAAGGTGTGAAGGGCTCTTGTAATAGCACTTCCTCTGTAACTAGCTGACATGGTAACTATAAGGTGTGAAGGGCTCTTGTAATAGCACTTCCTCTGTAACTAGCTGACATGGTAACTATAAGGTGTGAAGGGCTCTTGTAATAGCACTTCCTCTGTAACTAGCTGACATGGTAACTATAAGGTGTGAAGGGCTCTTGTAATAGCACTTCCTCTGTAACTAGCTGACATGGTAACTATAAGGTGTGAAGGGCTCTTGTAATAGCACTTCCTCTGTAACTAGCTGACATGGTAACTATAAGGTGTGAAGGGCTCTTGTAATAGCACTTCCTCTGTAACTAGCTGACATGGTAACTATAAGGTGTGAGCTCTTGTAATAGCACTTCCTCTGTAACTAGCTGACATGGTAACTATAAGGTGTGAAGGGCTCTTGTAATAGCACTTCCTCTGTAACTAGCTGACATGGTAACTATAAGGTGTGAGCTCTTGTAATAGCACTTCCTCTGTAACTAGCTGACATGGTAACTATAAGGTGTGAAGGGCTCTTGTAATAGCACTTCCTCTGTAACTAGCTGACATGGTAACTATAAGGTGTGAAGGATAGATGAAATTGTTTATGTAATAATCTAAGATGAGGTCTGATAAAGACCTTTTGTGCCCTCTGTAATGCTTTTTGCGCTACCGCTCACAGGATGAGTATGGGGTGCACAATATGTTGTTGTTGTTATAGATTCAGCTATTCGGAACAACTTCCTAGTAGCACGGGCTATGGTGAGCCCGTAGAGCACAATAAACTAGCCGCCGAACAATCAAAATGGTTTCTGTGCCAGAGTTCCCGGCTGGAGGAGCAGAGGCGCTGCACACACACACCACTTTAGTGACCGGTTGGAATAAAAACAGTGTAAGAGGCAATCAAAGTGTGGCGATCGGGCGTCCGGCGTCCATAAAGCCAGGAACAATACTGCCCGGGTTAACGCTCGCTGCCGCCTGGTCAACACCACGCAACCTTCACCACCGCCGAACATTCCTTCCTAATAATTGTCACTCTCTCAAAAGAGATTTTACGTTGCTTGAATATAACAATATAGAGAAGAGAGTAATGTTAAAAGTTACATGTGCCCCCGCCAGCAGGTCCTCCCCCGCCAGGCCCTCCCCGCCAGCAGGTCCGCCCCCGCCACGCCCTCCCCGCCAGCAGGTCCGCCCCCCGCCACGCCCTCCCCGCCAGCAGGTCCACCCCCGCCACGCCCTCCCCGCCAGCAGGTCCGCCCCCGCCACGCCCTCCCCGCCACGCCCTCCCCGCCAGCAGGTCCGCCCCCGCCACGCCCTCCCCGCCAGCAGGTCCACCCCCGCCACGCCCTCCCCGCCAGCAGGTCCGCCCCCGCCACGCCCTCCCCGCCAGCAGGTCCTCCCCCGCCAGGTCCACCCCCGCCAGCAGGTCCTCCCCCGCCAGGTCCTCCCCCGCCAGGTCCACCCCCGCCAGCAGGTCCGCCCCCGCCACGCCCTCCCCGCCAGCAGGTCCTCCCCCGCCACGCCCTCCCCGCCAGCAGGTCCTCCCCCGCCACGCCCTCCCCGCCAGCAGGTCCTCCCCCGCCACGCACTCCCCGCCAGCAGGTCCTCCCCCGCCACGCCCTCCCCGCCAGCAGGTCCTCCCCCGCCACGCCCTCCCCGCCACGCCCTCCCCGCCAGCAGGTCCTCCCCCGCCACGCCCTCCCCGCCAGCAGGTCCTCCCCCGCCAGGTCCTCCCTCGCCAGGTCCGCCCCCGCCAGGTCCTCCCCCGCCAGGTCCTCCCTCGCCAGGTCCGCCCCCGCCAGGTCCTCCCCCGCCAGGTCCACCCCCGCCAGCAGGTCCGCCCCCGCCAGGTCCTCCCCCGCCAGGTCCACCCCCGCCAGCAGGTCCGCCCCCGCCAGGTCCTCCCCCGCCAGGTCCACCCCCGCCAGCAGGTCCTCCCCCGCCAGGTCCTCCCCCGCCAGGTCCGCCCCCGCCGCGCCATCACCCGGGGAAACGAACACTTGTACAAGTTATATTTATGAGAGAGACGACGCTTTCGCCGCAGCTGTGGTCCGGACGTGACGGGTTCTCAGCGTGCCTCGCACGGCACCATCACTGGAGAGGCTCGGGCAGTGCCACTATATCAGGCACTGCCCGGGAGTATGACCCAGCAAACACACAGCAAAACTACGACGATGGTACAACGTACGAACAAGTTTTAACACCTCCTAACCAGTTATAACAACCAATATAGCAAGTTGTAACAACGTTATAATACGTCATAAACACGTTAAGCCAAGATATAACAACTTTATTACAAGTTGTAACTAGCGGAAAATAGAGACAGATACGGTTTTTGTTTCCAGGGGAGTGAGGGGGTCCCTGGAAGAGTGCCACTACGCCAGGCACTTGCAGGGAGCATGAGTGAGGGTCCCTATAAGAGTGCCACTACGCCAGGCACTGGCAGGGAGC
Organism: Procambarus clarkii; assembly: GCF_040958095.1. Taxonomy (NCBI): domain Eukaryota; kingdom Metazoa; phylum Arthropoda; class Malacostraca; order Decapoda; family Cambaridae; genus Procambarus; species Procambarus clarkii. Next base: position 13,438,775 of record NC_091174.1, read on the forward strand.
ATGAGTGAGGGTCCCTATAAGAGTGCCACTACGCCAGGCACTGGCAGGGAGCATGAGTGAGGGTCCCTATAAGAGTGGCACTACGCCAGGCACTGGCAGGGAGCATGAGTGAGGGTCCCTATAAGAGTGCCACTACGCCAGGCACTGGCAGGGAGCATGAGTGAGGGTCCCTATAAGAGTGGCACTACGCCAGGCACTGGCAGGGAGCATGAGTGAGGGTCCCTATAAGAGTGCCACTACGCCAGGCACTGGCAGGGAGCATGAGTGACGGTCCCTGGAATACAATCGTGAGGTAAGGAGGGCAAACAGGTGAGGAGAGGTGGTGACTCTGGGTCTGAAAGATGTCTTTTCTTGTTGACCAGACCACACACTAGAAATTGAAGGGACGACGACGTTTCGGTCCGTCCTGGACCATTCTCAAGCCGATTGTGATGAGGACAGGTAGGGACAGGCATTAATTATGCAAGAGAGAGCTAAGGAGGACTTTCCTCCTCAGCTCTCTCTTGCCTATTTAATGCCTGTCCCTACCTGTCCTCATCACAATCGACTTGAGAATGGTCCAGGACGGACCGAAACGTCGTCGTCCCTTCAATTTCTAGTGTGTGGTCTGGTCAACATACTTCAGCCACGTTATTGTGACTCATCGCCTGCATATGTCTTTTCTTGTTTTGTCGAGGAGAGGTGTCGCAAGAGAGGGGGGCGGGGGCGGGGTAAGATGGAAAGAGGAGCCAGGAGACAGGAGTGGGGAAGGAAAGATGGGCGCCTCAAGAGAGGAGGGCTGAGGAGACGCAAGAGTATCAGAAGACGCGATGGCTGGTAGAGGGCAAATGGGGATGAAGCAGGAGAGGAGGAGAGGACAAGAGGAGGGAAGAGAGGAGACTACGTAAGCCGGAGAGCCAGGAAGGTGAACGGAAGTTCCAGGGTTGCAAGTGATGAAATCTTGAGATACCTGGTTGATGGGGTTCTGGGAGTTCTTTGATTTCGGGGCTTAATGTCCTCGACCAGGCCTCCCTTTTTGTTACACACCCCCAGGAAGCAGCCCGAAACAGCTGTCTAACTCCCAGGTACCTATTTACTGCTAGGTGAATAGCGGCATGAGCGTGAAAAAAACTCTGCCCATTTGTTATCGCCTCCGGTGATCGAACCCGTAACCTTAGAACTACTAATCCCGAGCGCTGTTCACTCAGCCGTCAGTCCCCCGGCGCTGATGAATGTGTCCACATTGTCCACTATGGGTGTACCGCCTCACTCACTCCAGAGGAAAGGAATCAACTGTTCTCAAAATCTATCGACCGAATTTTTTAAAAAATTCACCCCAAACAAAAATTCCCGAAACGCAGTAAAACATCACACATCAGTTTGTAAAGTAATCAAACCTTAACTCGCTATCCTTTAGATCCCACGGTCTTGTGGGGATGGGGGGAGTCTGCCTGGTTGTATAAACAATTATAATTCCAAGGATTTCAGCGTTATCTTGGTTTTGAAAGCTGAAATCCAGCTTGTATGATTCCTGGTAAACGTTCACAGTGAGGACCAGCAGAGACATCAGTGGCCCCGTGGTCCCGGGGAGTAGTGATAGAGGCATTCCAGGCCCCGTGGACCCGAGGAGAAGTGGTAGAGGCATTCCAGGAACCGTGGTCCCGGGGAGCAGTCGTAGAGGCATTCCAAGACCCGTGGACCCGAGGAGCAGTGGTAGAGGCATTCCAGGACCCGTGGACCCGAGGAGCAGTGGTAGAGGCATTCCAGGCCCCGTGGACCCGAGGAGCAGTGGTAGAGGCATTCCAAGACCCGTGGACCCGAGGAGCAGTGGTAGAGGCATTCCAGGCCCCGTGGTCCCAGGGAGCAGTGGTAGAGGCATTCCAGGACCCGTGGACCCGAGGAGAAGTGGTAGAGGCATTCCAGGAACCGTGGTCCCGGGGAGCAGTGGTAGAGGCATCAGTGGCCCAGTGGTCCCGGGGAGCAGTGGTAGAGGCATTCCAGGACCCGTGGTCCCGGGAAGCAGTGGTAGAAGCATTGGGAAGCCCCGTGGTCCAGGAGAGCCGCCAGTCTGAGTTAGCGCTGAGCAGCACTCTGCAAGAACTCTGTGTTCTATCTTCATTATATGCCAGGATAACATGCCACGGTAACCAGGAAAAGCTGCTCCTCGTATAAGCTTCTCTTGTGAAGAACATTCCCCGAGGTAAACCATACTGTGTTTAAGAGGGAAGGTTGTTTCATGTTCCATAATGTGCAATATTGTGGGTGTCACGGGTGTTGTGGAGGTGTATGTGGCGGGTGTTGTGGAGGTGTGTGTGGCGGGTGCAGGAGTGGGGAGGGTTGTAGTGGTGGTGGTGGTGGTGATGGCAGAGGTTACCATGAAGGTTGTGGTGGCAGTGGTTATGGTGGCAACTGTGGTTGGACCTATATTTATAAGATCTCATTTTCCACCTTGTTTTTTCCCTTTCAATGTTGTGTATATATTAATCCTATTCCATCTGCTCTCTCTCTCCTAGTGTCAAGTTTGTCTTACCCTTTGCTCGTAGCCAAGTCGTATAAATTCAGGTTCCAGTATTTGATTTATTCCCAGGGTGGATTCCTCACCTGAAAAAGCATAATCTACAAAATATAAAATCCAAAGGTTTGCTCAAAGACTGGTCCCTGAGCTACGAGGAATGATTGAGAGAACTAGGCCTGACCAAGCTGGAAAAAGCGAAGGGAAAGAAGTGACATGATTTCGAGTTCTGGAATCTTAAGGGCGACGAAGACAGTCGCTGAGTACGACACTGTGATGGTGATGCTTGTACTTGAGGTGGATTTTGTACCGTTAGCAGCTGTAGCAATGGTTCCTGTGGTGTAAGGAATTGTGGTCTCTAAGGAAATGAAAAATCGTCCAAGAAAAATGTGATGTTGACATAAAGTTTTGTGGTAAAGTTAGAAGCAGCACCCGGGGACAGCGTCGCCCGACTCGCCCTCCAACACAACTTCTTATTGAGGAATTCTTCAAACTTTGGCGTTCTCTCCTGAGAAAATATGCTGATGTATAAACCCCATACCAACACCACTACACTTTCTCACTTTACGTGTGTTTAGTGATCATTTGTTCTTGTCTCCCTTTTTCATACATAGTTATTAAACAACACGCAGGATCTGACATGTAGATGCTATTACATATAACTCTCCGAACGCTGTGAACAAGAAGGCGGTGTGGAGTGTCCCGGTACACAGAACAAACACCTCGTCACTGTTGTTGCCTTGTCCTAGTACGAGCAACAACAACCTAGTCATTCAGAATAACCCCCAGGTGACCTGGGTTATATTCAACAGCTGCGGCACACATATTTCTCTAGCAAGAGGTGAAATGTTGGAGGTGACTGTGTAGGTGTAGAACACCTACAGAGTCCTACAGAGTCCTACAGAGAACACACACCTACAGAGAACACCCACCTACAGAGTCCTATAGAGAACACACACCTACAGAGAACACCCACTACAGAGTCCTACAGAGAACACACACCTACAGAGTCCTACAGAGAACACACACCTACAGAGTCCTACAGAGAACACCCACCTACAGAGAACACACACCTACAGAGTGTGATATTCCACTCACTGTGAAGAGGGTCCTCGACCAACACACTCTGCCAGAGGTCCCCTCGTGCACCTCACACACTCACCTGCAAAGACAGTAATTAAAGTTATTTCCACGTATCACACTGTCATAACTATCTTTACAATTACTTGTTTAGTTACTCTCAGGACTTATTACAAAGTTATTTATTGATATTATATTACTATTTATTACTGACATTATTTTTTTGCAGAGCAACGCGAACTGAAAGACCACTGTAATTGTAGATGAGAGTAGATGTGTTTTTATAGATGTCATATCACCTTTTTAAAGGTAAACCGTCACTTACAAATACAATCTTCTCTCAATTTGGCGCCTTTACAGATCACTGTCGACACCTCGCGCTGTTTTCAATAATTATTCTTATTTATTTAAATCGATAAAAACAAGGGCGAACATTAATTAACACAAGCACAACACAAAGCGAGGCACTGAAGCAAGTTTTCAACACGACGAGGCGAGTTTTAAACACAATCTCCACCCCACAGTGAAGGCACTCCAGAGGTAATCCCGTTGAAAACTCTTAAAATTAGTTGTCGCTTCGTTGCGGGTCTAACTCGCGACGTAATTAGAGCAGCAAATGATGATTAATGGCTCGCTTTCATCGGCTTTCACGGTACGGAGATCGGAAAACAAAATTGTCGTCGGCTACACCGGCGACGCCTTCCAGCCCACGTCCCTGATACAGCAACCTGTCATCTTAAAAAGAACGTCACTTTTGGCCGTTTGCCCGTATGGCCGAATTTGGACGTAATTTGAAAATGAAAAAAAAATGAAAATAAATTTGGGATTTTTTTCAACAACAGTAAGTTAAGGGTCCTCTGATAGGTTAGGTGGGCAGGAAATTCTCATAAAGTTTCAAAACGGCATGAAAAACGCTAATTGAAAGTCACCTATTCTAACCTTACAAAGTCGGCCGGACGACTCAAACAGAAAACGGAACAGTATGTCACTTTTGTGAGTCGATTTCATTTCAAATTACGTCCAAATTTGGCCATAGTGCGCATACGAGCCAAAAGTGACGTTATTTTTAAGAGGACGGGTTGGATACACGCCGCGACGCCGCCAGAGCCGCTCACACGCTGCCTAACACGCCCTCATTGTTACATTACCTCGTCACCCTGACTGTTATTAACGCTCATCACTCTCGGTAAGTCGTCCCCAGCTGGCAGAGAGCCGTCGATACAACACCCACATGTGGAGATGGAACACAACCACAGGAGCTGGGAACTTGTTCACCAGTCGGTCGAAGAATAGGAGGCGGTCCCCAAAACTCAAACTCACCCCCATGGAAGCAGAACTAGGTGTATACAGGAAGACAGATGGGGAAAGAGACGAGAGAGGCTTCAGGAATGGATGGGGAATAGGTTTCAGGGAGAAGGGGGGAGGAGTTTTCAATGGCAGTAAAAAAGTGTGCATGTGTGTGTGTGTGTGTGAGAGAGAGAGAGAGAGAGAGAGAGAGAGAGAGAGAGAGAGAGAGAGAGAGAGAGAGAGAGAGAGAGAGAGAGAGAGAGAGAGAGAGAGAGAGAGATAGGAGAGAGAGAGAGAGAGAGAGAGAGAGAGAGAGAGAGAGAGAGAGAGAGAGAGAGAGAGAGAGAGAGAGAGAGAGAGAGAGAGAGAGAGAGAGAGAGGGAGAGAGAAAGGGAGAGGGAGAGAGAAAGGGAGAGGGAGAGAGAAAGGGAGAGAGAGAGAGGGAGGGAGAGAGAGAGAGAGAGAGAGAGAGAGAGAGAGAGAGAGAGAGAGAGAGAGAGAGAGAGAGAGAGAGAGAGAGAGAGAGAGAGAGAGAGAATAATTTAATTACCCACATCTGTTTCTTGTGGTTATGGCTGACTGGTGGCTACACCAGGTGTAATATGGTCAATAATGTTATTAAAATTCTCTCAACATACATTCGCCAAATTCTTTTGCCTGGTAATTCGTGCAAATATAGCAGTCACGTATTACAAGACTGCTGAAATATTAAGAGCATAACAACATAACTGAGGGAAATAAATAATGTTATGACGGATTACAGTCAGGAAATTTTGCCATTCTGGAAAATTTAAATCACGTATATATTAAAATATGAAGTCTTACGACCCACTGCTCTCAAAGGCCTTGTCTAGTTGTGGAATGATATGTTTAGAAAATTCTCACTCAGGGGACTAGAGTTTGAGCATCATTTGAAAACATTTTGACACTAAATTCATAGTTGTAACCCAACAAACAACTTAGAAAACATAGATGAATTGTAACCATTTTTCGTTTATGGTCAAGGATATGGGAGATTTTTTTTTAACACATTTATGTACATCTGCATTTGTACAGGTACCCTAGACTATATGAAGGGGAGTACAGTGTGTGTCAAAAAGCTAGCTACGTTAGCTAAAATCCCCATCACACAGGAAGGTTAATCATAGAGAGGCATGTGAACAGCACTGGTAAATGAACAAATCCTCGTCACGGCCCTTGTGGATTTGTTCATTTGATGCATCACGTTAGTGTGATCTCTGTGTGTGAGCACTGGTAAACTTTGGGTGCATCCGGGCGGTCGTTAAACTCCACGTTCATCACACGCCATATTTTATACTTGACCCCATGAAAGGCTCCATGCATATGGCCAAGGGGGCCAATGATGCCCAATAATTCATAATATTTCTTAAAGCATTTAACTTAAACCTACCTTGAAATGTCTAAGTCCGGCCCATACCCCAGATCATATCCCCTGCAAATTTGGGTAAGGCTTGCTGCCAGCGTCTGCCCTCCATCAAGGGACCGACAAACCGACATTCTCTCTTATAGGTTATAGATTATTCAGTCTTGTGGTTGGTATTAGTAGGGGTCATGTTTCTACCAGTAATGAGTTTTGGACTCTTCCGTTTAGTGGGTCGTGGCGAAGGGTCTGCAGCGTATTTAATAGTCGGGACGGGTAATGTATTACTGGTTGTGTCGTCGGAGGTAGTATACCTTCCCATTAATGATGGTCTCCCACATATCCGTATCCATTATTGACTAGAACCTGCCTAACTCTACACACACACACACACACACACACACACACACACACACACACACACACACACACACACACACACACACACACGCACACACACACGCGCGCACACACACACACACACACACACACACACACACACACACACACACACACACACACACACACACGCACACACGCACACACACACACACACACACACACACACACACACACACACACACACACACACACACACACACAGCTCGCGGTCTCGTTGCTGAGTAAACAGGGTTCGGGGGTCGTAGTCCTAAGGGCCCGGGTTCGATTCGTGGCCGAGGTGGAAACAAATGGGCAGAGTTTCTTTCACCCTGATGCACCTGTTCACCAAGCAGTGAATAGGTACCTGGAAGTTAAACAGCTGCTACGGGATGCTTCAGTTCTGGCACCAGTAATGTTCATCGTCTACATAAACATCTACCAGAAGGAATACAGAATTATATGAGCATGTTTGTGGATGATGTTAAGATACTGGGGAAGACAGGAGACGCAGACAATTGTAATGCCATTCAAATTGACCTAGATAAAACAAGTGCTTGGAGCGTCAAGTGGCAAATGGAATTGTGTGTGAATAAATGCCATGTTATGGAATGTGGACTCGGAGAAAATAGACCACACACAACTTACAAATTATGTGGAAAGAAATTACATAACCCTAATAAAGAAAGAGACCTGGGGGGGGGGTGGTTTTGGATAGTAAGCTGGTGCTAGAGGAACACATAAAGAACATTGTGAGAGGAGCGGATGTGTCGCTTTCCAACTTCAGACTTACTTTAATTATATGAATGGTGAAATACTAAAGAAACTGTTCATGACTTTCGTGACACCAAAATCGGAATATGCAGCAGTTGTATGGTGTCCAAATCTCAAGAAGCACATAAGGACACTGGAAAAGGTGCAACGGCAAGCTACAAAATGGCTTCCGGAACTGAAAAACAAAAGTTACGAGGTGAAACTAGAGGCGTTAAACATGCCGAAAATAGAAAATAATAGAAGAAAAGGAGGTGATATGATCCCCACACGGTTGGTAGACGGTTAGAACAAGTTAAGTGAGAAGGTGGTGGAGGCCAAAACCGTCAGTAGTTTCAAAGCATTATACGATAAAGAGTACTGGGAAGACGGGACACCACGAGCGTACCTCTTATCCTGTAACTACACTTTGGGAATTACACACACACACACACACATACCCACACCTCACTCATATAAATAATTTTGGAATTTAGGTCTCGAAGCAAGGACTGTAACTGGTTAGGTTATTCAGCACCATCATCTCCCGAAAACACAATCAGTCAATCGCTTTAAATCCAGGATACCAATTACGGTTAGGTGATCGAGATGAGGAATGGTGTCTTAGCTATACGTCTCTCCCTTACCAAGAATCCCACCATAGTTCCTCTCCCTAGCCAGGAGATAATGATACAATATCCACATGTCTTGCATCGTTTGCTGTAATTAATATAATTCTACAGTCAAAAGTTCAGAGAAGAGATTGTCCACCCCAGCAAAAGGTTTGGATAAGACTGCACCAAGGACAAGAAGTTACGGTTCCTCAAGATCCGTGGCGTTCCTTTGATACTTCTCTTTACAATACGTCGCAAAGATCAACTTGCAAGAAGTTAAACCAAGGAGAAGAGCACAGCAGGCTGTGTTGTAGTCCCCCCCACCCCACCTCGCGTCCCCTCGCGTCCCCTTCACCCGCCAATTTACGCATTCTAAAGGTTTCGCCTGAACACGTACCGCAGAGTTCAAGGTGTGTGGAGTTGCCGGTCGGCCGGTCGACCGAGTGGACAGAACACTGGACTTGTGATCCTGTGGTCCCGGGTTCGATCCCGGGCGCCGGCGAGAAACAATGGGCAGAGTTTCTTTCACTCTATGCCCCTGTTACCTAGCAGTAAAATAGGTACCTGGGTGTTAGTCAGCTGTCACGGGCTGCTTCCTGGGGGTGGAGGCCTGGTCGAGGACCGGGCCGCGGGGACACTATAGCCCCGAAATC
>NC_091174.1:13452408-13492408 GCF_040958095.1 Procambarus clarkii
ATGGTAGGTTGTTCTATTCTTATGTGATACCTACCATGAATACCCAAATCACAATCAATAACCATGGGTATACATTTTATCTGCTTGCTTCTGTGCTGGTTCGGGGTCTTCAAGTGGGTAGAATGTAATTATGTGTTAATTGGCTGTTGATTGTTGGTTTTAACTTTTTGATGTGTAGGGCCTCGCTGATGTCGAGCCTCCTGTCATCGTTGAACCTGTCGATAATTTCTGTGTTGCTTGTTAAGATGTCTCTGGTGATGGTCTGGTTGTGTGAGAAGATTATATGCTCCTTGATGGAGCCCTGTTGTTTATGCTTACAAACAACGACGGGGCCGTAGAGGCGTCTGTATGAAACAAGTTAGGCAGTGCATAGGACGCAACAATGGCGCGCTACACACATTCCAAACACCAGCGTGTGAGAGTATTACAGCAGCCGACTGCTGGAAAGTTGTGGGCGGGTGGTAGGGGAAGGGAGCAGTAGTGTAGTATTAGGGAGGTGGGGGGGAGAGAAGTGGAGGCAGGGGGGGGGGGAGGGAGGGAAGGAGGCATCTTTAAGCATAGAGAGAAGACTATAAACGACAGACGACAGGAAAGGTTTTTCATGTCCCACTGCTAGAATGATGGACTGTTTCATTTATATTACACACACACACACACACACACACACACACACACACACACACACACACACACACACACACACACACACACACACACACGAGATATCACGCCAAACCTGTCTCCTGAAGCCCACATCAAAAGAATAATAACATCAGAGACATATGCGAGGCTGGCTAACATCAGAACTGCCTTTAGAAACATGTATAAGGAATCTTTCAGAACCTTGTATACCACATATGAAAGATCGGTCCTGGATTATGCGGTCCCAGCATGGAGCCCGTACCTTTTCAACAAGATGAAGCTGGAAAAGAATCATAGGTATGCAACTAGACTAGTCCCAGAACTAAGAGGAACGAGTTACGAGGAAAGACTGCGTGAATTGCATCTCACATCGCTTAAAGACAGAAGATCTCGGGAAGACATGATCACCACATACAAAATCCTCAGTGGAATTGACAGGGTAGACAAGGAGGGATTATTTAACACGGGTGGTACACGCACAAAGGGTCATAGGTAGAAGCTGAGTACCCAAATGAGCCACAGAGACATTAGAAAGAACATTTTCAGTGTCAGAGTAGTTAGTAAATGGAATGCACTAGGAAGTGATGTGGTGGAGGCTGACTCCATACACAGTTTCAAATGTAGATATGATAGAGCCCAGTAGGCTCAGGAATCTGTACACCAGTTGACTGACAGTTGAGAGGCGGGACCAAAGAGCCAGAGTTCAATCCTCGCAAGCACATCTAGGTGAGTACACACACACACACGCACACACACACACGCACACACACACACACACACACACACACACACACACACACACACACAGGGGGCCTCGTAGCCTGGTGGATAGCGCGCAGGATTCGTAATTCTGTGGCGCGGGTTCGATTCCCGCACGAGGCAGAAACAAATGGGCAAAGTTTCTTTCACCCTGAATGCCCCTGTTACCTAGCAGTAAATAGGCACCTGGGAGTTAGTCAGCTGTCACGGGCTGCTTCCTGGTGTGTGTGTGTGTGTGTGTGTGTGTGTGTGTGTGTGTGTGTGTGTGTGTGTGTGTGTGTGTGTGTGTGGTGGAAAAAAAAAAGTAGTTAGTAAACAGTTGATTGACAGTTGAGAGGCGGGCCGAAAGAGCAAAGCTCAACCCCCGTAAAAACACAACTAGTAAACACACACACACACACACGCACACGCACACACACACACACAGACACACACACACACACACACACACACACACACACACACACACACACACACACACACACACGTGGATGTTTAACAAGCCGTGGTCTTATGAAGGTGCGGGGGTGCAGCTGTGTATTATTCACCTCAGTGAGGTTGCAGATAACATATGGGAATGGATGTGTGTCATTTGTTTAATGTTTTTACGTCTCTTTTAAATATACTTCTCTGCTGGCATCTCCGGGATGATACCTCTCCTCTCATCTCCGGGATGAGGTCTCTCCTCCCCAAGAAAATGGGAAAGAGTGCAATAATGATGATTTATGTATATATGTATTATAAGGAAAGGTAATATCAGTCTGACATATAGACTGTGTCAGTGGTTGTGAGGTAGGAGTCTGACACTGGATGTGAGGTGGGACTCTGGCGCTCTCTCCCACTGGATGTGAGATGGATCTTGGCGCTCTCTCCCACTGGATGTGAGATGGGATCTTGGCGCTCTCTCCCACTGGATGTGAGATGGGATCTTGGCGCTCTCTCCCACTGGATGTGAGATGGGATCCTGGCGCTCTCTCCCACTGGATGTGAGATGGGAGCCTGGTACTCCCACTGGTTAGCCAGGCAATCTCTGTCACTGGGTAGTGTGACCATTAATACTGTTGATAAACCTAGCATCACAGGCAAGTGAGCAGCTTTCCGCTGGGGTTAATACTATTGCATCGGAGAACGTCATTAGCAGGAAGGTCGTTGGTGAGCAGCTCCCTCCCCGAGGCAGTAAAGGACACGGTCGGTTCTGTAAGTAGTGGCAAGCACTGGTGGGGTGGAGTGGAGAAGGGAAGGTGGAAAACCTCAGGGTATTGGGAGTGGGTAAATAATAAATAGGTTTAATAAATAGTGAAAGGGGTACTAAAATAGAGTGGCGGTAAATAAACGAGTTTATGAGGTTGATAAACGAGTAATGAAGGGTGGATAAATAAGGGAATGAATAAACAAAGGAGGTAGAGAATCAATGTAGAGTATATAAACAAGGGGTGGGAGCAGATAAGCAATATGTAGGGGCAGAAAAACAAGAGGTAGAAGAGAAAGATACAAGGTGTGGGGTAAATAAACAAAGGGGATGTGAACAAATAGGATCATACACGTTACTTCTCTTGTAGCCAGTGACCAAGACGGAGCCTCAAGCCATGTACATTTTTAGTTTTTTTCTACATTATGTGTTTGGAGGTCATGGACTGTTCATCTGATCTTTATCCATAAATTAAAATATCTGTTTGTCTGTCTGAGGTTGGAGAGCAGATGATTGGGGCCTGAGGTTGGAGATCAGATGATTGGGGCCTGAGGTTGGAGATCAGATGATTGGGGCCTGAGGTTGGAGATCAGATGATTGGGGCCTGAGGTTGGAGATCAGATGATTGGGGCTAGCCTCGCCCATTTTTTAACCAATTGTTGTCGGGCACGTGCTCAACATGGATAGGTCACGGTTGGCATCAATGAAACGAGTCACTTTTGACATGTTGACAAAGCCAACCCCCACGATGAATCTTGCAGTATCATATTACCTCGCTTTTGATATATTATTTTTCCTTACTTCATTGTTAAACATTAAAATGCAACTTTTCAAAACAGTTCTAGCCATTATACTTTGCCTGTAATGAAAGCATCATCACAGACCCCCCATTGAGCACTTCCATACACCTCTCCATCCCACGGCATTACACGTCCATGCACGTGTTCCAGACCTCCTTCTCTCTCTCCCTTCCTTTCTCTTCCTTCCCCAATAATCACTTATCTATACACCTCCTTTACCAGAGATAGATAGAGACAGAGATGCATAGAGAGATGGAGAGAGAGAGAGACAGACAAAAACAGAGACAGACTCAGACAGACATAGAGAAAAAGGGAGACATAGTTAGAGAGAGCCTCGGAGAAAAGCCCACACAATGCATTAGAGGGATTTTTAGGGTCTCCTCCTATGTTCTTTTGTTCTATCACCCCTTTGTTGTGTGTTTTGTTTTGCTTTATTTGATATTTAAGGATTACACGTTATTCATTGGGGAATACAATGAATGCAATTAAAATATCTGAATCTCTAGGAGCGCCTCTGCTTCTGGACAGGAACCGAGGACACAGCTGGTGTTGTCCCTCTGGATCGCCACACTGTGGCGTTAAAACAGGAAACTGGCAACTCCAGGGTCTCTGGTGGTGTCAACGAGCCTGAGACCCAATTCTTGGAGAAAGCTCATGGCACTGTAACCCAAGGGGCCGAGCGTCTCAGATGTTATGGGAATGATGGTGTGTTGACTTTCCAGTTTCCTGTACTTGCTTGATTTTACTGTTTCCCTGTGGTGGCTGCACCACCTGCTTGATCTGCACCTAAGTGTATATAAATGTCAACGAGAGGGTATACACATGTGTAGTCCCTCACCAGCTGTTTGCCCCTCTTCCTGGGGTATATTTTGATGCTATCTGGATGAAGCGCTGGATCATCCAGGTATTGGGCCATTAGGATGTGAGGTTCTCACTGCTGGGCACTGAGATGAGGTGCCTCCTCTATCTGTCATTAACTTCCTTGTGTCTTCTATGCCAACTCTTGGAGCTTCCAAAGTGCAGCCACTGTGGTCCATATTGGTCTGCTTCCACCCTGTCGCAAATGTACTTGTATTCAGCTTGAATTGGAGCACCAACGCGGAGAGCCACTGCTACACGGAGAGGTCTCTGAATCTAGTCTCGTGCCTGTGTCAGACAAGGGTCCCTTCATCTGAAAAGAAAGTCCCCCCCTGCATGCGGGACATGCACAGCTCGAAGGCGACCTTTCTCCTTATCTGATGTTGAAGCGTTGAACTTGGTATCAGCTATTTTTTCCACTGCTGGACTGTCCCAGCTGGACTGTTTTTTTTTTAAGTTGGGTGCTGGGGCTGCAAGGGCATCCCACTGATTTGAATATTCAGTAAAAGTAGGATTGTGCATCCGTGCCGAATCACTCAGAGGTTCTGGTAGGATTTATCTTACAAGATCGTTCGATGCATAGGAGAAAAGGAAGGCCTCTTCTGCTCCTGAACCTCTTCTGCTGCTGAACCTCTTCTGCTGCTGGACCTCTTCTGCTGCTGGACCTCTTCTGCTGCTGGACCTCTTCTGCTGCTGGACGTCTTCTGCTGCTAGACCTCTTCTGCTGCTGGACCTCTTCTGCTGCTGGACCTCTTCTGCTGCCGGACCTCTTCTGCTGCCGGACCTCTTCTGCTGCTGGACCTCTTCTGCTGCTGGACCTCTTCTGCTGCTGGACCTCTTCTGCTGCTGGACCTCTTCTGCTGCTGGACCTCTTCTGCTGCTGGAGCTCTCATTTGTGGGTTCAAACGCTACCGCTGCCTGTGATGTATCAAGAAATTCCTTCTCCAGTTGGTTGGATATTTGTTAGCCACAAGCCGGAGTGCATTTTGTTTTGAGGATACGCTATGAGGATATATTTATGCGAATATGGTTTTCAAACATAGTTATAGAACATGCTTATGCGGCCTAGCTCAACTCTTGGGCCCCGATTCTCAACTGTTTGTTTTAAGCTTCATTGAATAGACAACTGTAACTGACCCTACATCATTATAGGCCACTTCCTTTCCCTCTACAATGCTCAAAATATAGGTCCATATAAATAATTACACCTTCAGATTTTCCACTAATACAACAAATCGTCAACTAGTGTTTCGGAGCCCAGAAGTGGAATAACAGCTCCGGTCTGGGATGTAGTCATTCAGGATTCGAGTCAGCTTCAAATGCTTCACAGCAATTCGAAGCAGTTAGAGTTTGAGCTAACTGGTTTAAGCTCTGATGGGCAAACCAAGTTCAGTCAGCCATTCATGAAGGGAATGATATAAGAGGCAATATGTGATGGTTTGATGTAGCAAGTCTGAAGTTAGTAAGGGCGAGCAGTTGGCAGACTGCCTTTGTTAACCCGGTCCATTACTGCCACAACTCAACCCCCTCCTTCTACAACCCCTCCTTCCACAACCCCTCCTTCCACAACCCCTCCTTCCACAACCACCTCCTTCCACAACCCCTCCTTCCACAACCCATTCTTTCAATAACCCCCCTTCTTCCACAACCCATTTCTTTCTCGACTCCGTACTTCCACAACTCCCTCCTAACAAAGCCTTCTCCTTCCACAACCAACTCCTACAAATCCTTCTTTCACAGCCAACTCCATCAACCAACTTCTTTTACAACTCCCCCTGTTTCAGAACTCACTGATTCAAACACTTGAAACATACGACACCAACATCAGGAAGAATATTGTCTCTGCAACAAACACTGAAAAACTACAAATACAAATAGTCTTCCACTGGGCCACGGACAACAACATGACAATCGACTTGAGAATGGTCCAGGACGGACCGAAACGTCGTCGTCCCTTCAACTTCTAGTGTGTGGTCTGGTCAACATACTTCAGCCACGTTATTGTGACTCATCGCCTGCAAAACAACATGATTTTGAACTGTCACAAACTCTGACTACTTTGAAAGGAAGAAGAAAAAGGAACTTTAAGTGAATACAGGATTCAATCAGATCTCATACGACGGACACATGTAAAGGATTTGAGAATAATGATGTCGGACGACCTAACGTTTAGTGACTATAACAAAGACGACCTAACGTTTAATGACCATAACAAAGACGACCTAACGTTTAATGAGCTTAACAAAGACGACCTAACGTTTAATGAGCTTAACAAAGACGACCTAACGTTTAGTGAGCTCAAGAAAGACGACCTAACGTTTAGTGAGCTCAAGAAAGACGACCTAACGTTTAGTGAGCTCAAGAAAGACGTGGCATCATCCAGGAACATGATAGGGTGGATTATGAGAACTCTCAGATCAATGGAAGTGTCACTTTCACGATCCAACTTTTCAAATCAGTCGCGCTGTTCCGTCTTGCATACTGCTCGATACTCATCCTCCCTCTCCAGGGAGGCCAGAGCTCTGGAATATAAGGACCTACCTTACCTTGAGGTTACCTTGAGGTGCTTCCGGGGCTTAACGTCCCCGCGGCCCGGTCTTCGACCAGGCCTCACACAGGGAGCAAACAGTGCATGAACAGATACCTTCACTCCAGCCACGTATAACCTTTTTTTATAGTTAATCAGAAATAAAGCATATAAATATTAACTTATATCTAGATTATATAGTATATATTATGATTACGTGTAATGCCATTATTATGACGGTCTCTTACGTAAACAATGCTCTGAAATGTTGTGTAAACCAACTCAATTACAAATGTAGAACCATTTAATAATAAACATTTTTTAATTTAGACTGAATTTAATTACTGAACCCGTCTTAAAACGCTGAAAATGTATTCTCTGAAAAGGTGACGCGAGAGAGATGACCCATGTTGATACGTAAAATAATTGAATGTATCGTCGTAAACATGCACACTAAAATAGCAACTTACTGGAGCGAAGGACATTGTAGGAAAATCAGAAGATATAAAGTGAAGATTATAGAGGTGCCACAGAGGCAACAGTGACTGTTGTGAGCCTCTTGTTGATCTTTTGTCACACAAAAGACTACTGATGAGTGTATTTGAGTGGGTGATTAAATATGTATGTGTATGTATATATGTATATGTACATGTATGCATGAGTATGTGAACATGTATATATAACATTAATAATTTTGTAACTAGCGTCAAAAGATTGTTATTTGCTTAGCTAAACGAACTAGAAGGTTCAGTTCCTGAACCGATTATGTGCCTCTGTAATCCTTTACACCACCGCCCACGGGATGGGCATGGGGGGCATAATAAAGAAAGAAATTTAATCAGAGAACACTGTTCTCTGATTGTTGACTCTTGTGTCTATTCCCAGACACCAGAGGCCAGCGGCTCTTCAACTTCTCTACAACAAATATAAACAAATATTGCCACAAAAGAGGTGAAAATTTTAAAGAAGTACTTGAACAAGTTTCTGTAGAAAGCGCCGGATCAGCCGAGTTGTGAACGATGCATGAGCATACGGCACGCTGCAAGTAACAGTTTAGGCGATCATGTTATCCCCCATATATGTCTGGCCCTGCCTCACACTACCATCCACCCACCACAACCCACACTTCCACACAATACACAAGAACGCTGACATGTATAATGAACAAGAACACTAACATGTATAATGAACAACACTGACATATATAATGAACAAGAACACTAACATGTATAATGAACAACACTGACATATATAATGAACAAGAACACTAACATGTATAATGAACAACACTGACATATATAATGAACAAGAACACTAACATGTATAATGAACAAGAACACTGACATATATAATGAACAAGAACACTAACATGTATAATAAACAAGAACACTAACATGTATAATGAACAAGAACACTAACATGTATAATGAACAAGAACACTAACATGTATAATGAACAAGAACACTAACATGTATAATAAACAAGAACACTAACATGTATAATGAACAAGAACACTAACATGTATTATAAACAAGAACACCGTTAGAAGCAAAAAATCACACTGGACTAATCGATACACCGCGCGTCCTTCTCTTCTTGCAAGCCTGAGTTCAATCCCTGACGGTTGACGTGGAGGCACCGATCCCATTATCCCGTCTTCATATCACTTCCAGCTGTAGCATCTACAGAACTAGACACTCTACATACAGAGCCAAGCCACGAGTATGGCGGAACACAGCGGCTCTTGTCTGTCACGCAGCTAAGTTTAGTCTCACTGATAAAGGAATGGCAGCACCCGGCTCTCCAGAGTTGCCCAGAACAATACTCACTTCTCTTGTAAGACTTGCACCAGTTCAAGGTGGCATGTGTGATGCTGTCAAGTTTACTGAGGGCAACTGTGGAGTGTGTGTGCTCAGGGTGTTTACCAGTGCTTGCCTGTGTATTGTGTATGCTCAGGCTGTTTACCAGTGCTTGCCTGTGTATTGTTGTGTACTGTGTATGCTCAGGCTGTATACCAGTGCTTGCCTGTGGATTGTGTATGCTCAGGCTGTATACCAGTGCTTGCCTGTGTATTGTGTATGCTCAGGCTGTTTACCAGTGCTTGCCTGTGTATTGTTGTGTACTGTGTATGCTCAGGCTGTATACCAGTGCTTGCCTGTGGATTGTTGTGTACTGTGTATGCTCAGGCTGTATACCAGTGCTTGCCTGTGCATTGTGTATGCTCAGGCTGTTTACCAGTGCTTGCCTGTGTATTGTGTATGCTCAGGCTGTATACCAGTGCTTGCCTGTGGATTGTTGTGTACTGTGTATGCTCAGGCTGTATACCAGTGCTTGCCTGTGTATTGTGTATGCTCAGGCTGTTTACCAGTGCTTGCCTGTGTATTGTTGTGTACTGTGTATGCTCAGGCTGTTTACCAGTGCTTGCCTGTGTATTGTTGTGTACTGTGTATGCTCAGGCTGTATACCAGTGCTTGCCTGTGTTTTGTTGTGTACTGTGTATGCTCAGGCTGTATACCAGTGCTTGCCTGTGTTTTGTGTATGCTCAGGATGTTTACCAGTGCTTGCCTGTGTATTGTTGTGTACTGTGTATGCTCAGGCTGTATACCAGTGCTTGCCTGTGTTTTGTTGTGTACTGTGTATGCTCAGGCTGTATACCAGTGTTTGCCTGTGTATTGTGTATGCTCAGGCTGTTTACCAGTGCTTGCCTGTGTATTGTGTATGCTAAGGCTGTTTACCAGTGCTTGCCTGTGTATTGTGTATGCTAAGGCTGTTTACCTGTGCTTGCCTGTGTATTGTGTATGCTCAGGCTGTTTACCAGTGCTTGCCTGTGTATTGTGTATGCTCAGGCTGTTTACCTGTCCTGTACTTACTTACCATTGTAAGTACAATGGTATAGGTTGTTGTGGGCCCTACACAACAGCCTGTACTCACAGGCTGTTGTGTATGGTACAGGCTGTTTACCAATGTACAGGAGCACGAGTACCGTCCATCAACACCAGTACTCATCACAGGAGCACGAGTACTACCCATCAACACCAGTACTCATCACAGGAGCATGAGTACCCTCGTCCTACCAACAACTGCTCCACTCATGCTTCAAGACAAACCTTGAACATGACCCCATGTAAACCTTTCTCCACATAAGACGTCGTAAACTGTTGCATGTAACCTTGAGTGAAACGTTCCCGGAGACTCTACTCTTCCTCCAAGGTACAGGAAGGTACAAGGTTTACCCTGACAGCTAGCTAGCTGTCAGGGTAAACTATAGTTACGCACGCGGGGAAAAGTTTGCAACGTGAGCCAGAAAACCCCATCTGGTGGACTCCTTGCATCATAGACTTTGTGCAATCTTTTTCCCCCTAACCACAAGCCCTGGCTGAGTCTTGCGGCATCTAGGCCATAAGAGTCTTGAGGAAGTCATTGTTCCGCTACCCACTAATTACATCCCGCTGCTGTAATTAAAAAAATAATAATTACAACAATATATAAGCCCTCCAGAATCTTAAGACTTTAACCCTGTGATCGTGGATGAGGTTGAGTATGTAGTAAGATACCCTGTGATCGTGGATGAGGTCGGGTATGTCGTAAGATACCCTGTGATCGTAAAGGAGGTCTGGCATGTCGTAAGATACCCTGTGATCGTAAAGGAGGTCTGGCATGTCGTAAGATACCCTGTGATCGTAAAGGAGGTCTGGCATGTCGTAAGATACCCTGTGATCGTAAATGAGGTCGAGAATATCGTATAAGTTACTTCAACCTACTGCACTTAACTTGTATTAGTAACTTCAGGTTACCTTACCTTGAGGTGGTTCCGAGGATCAATGTACTTGCGGCCCAATCTCTTATCAGGCCTAGTTCTGGGCGCCTGACAGCTGAGTGGACAGCGCTTCGGATTCGTAGTCCTGAGGTTCCGGGTTCGATCCCCGGTGGAGGCGGAGACAAATGGCCAAAATGTTTCTTTCACCCTGTTGCCCCTGTTACCTAGCATTAAATAGGTACCTGGGTTTAAGACAGCTGCTACGGGCTGCTTCCTGGGGGGGGGGGGGTATGTAACAAAAACGAGGCCTAGTCGAGGACCGGGCCGCGGGGACGCTAAGCTCCGAAATCCTCTCAAGATAACCTCAAGATAGTTGGGGATCTGGTTAATTAAACTGTTACGCCGCTGCTTGCAGTCTGACGTATGAATCACAGCCCGGTTGGTCAGGATTCCTTTAGAGGTAAGTATCAAGGTCCCTGCTGAACACCACGAGAGGTTGACAGGTTAACCTTGCGTGTAGTGAGAGAGTATCACAAAATCTTGATCCTTTAATGTTCATTGAATTGTGGGTTGGTGTACCTATTGCACCTCTACTTCTCAACGGGGATGTTTTGCACTTCCTGCCATGTCTCCAGATCTCTTAAGGAGTTATTTCCGTTTTCAGAGTTGGAACCAATCCCTCTAATATTTTCCAAGTGTAAATTATTAAGGATGTCTAAGGAATGAGAGATTTGAGAGATTTTAAACAGTTCCGGTGGTTCAGAAGTTTTATTGAATGGATTTTGTAAGTAAAAGTTCTTGACATGTCTTTCAGGTCATCAATTTCTCCAGCTTTGAAAGAGGCAGTTAGGATGCCTCTGCTCAAGGATGGAATATTATTACACACCAGCGTCTTAAAAAGTACCATCATTGCTCTTCTTAGAAAGGTTCTTGTTTATTGTTGTGTTATTACATTCAGCTACTCAGAACAAAAAGTTCCATGTAGCACGGGCTATGGCGAGCCCGTAAAAGGTTCTTGTTATTCAGCATGTCATTTTCATACTGTTGTAACAGTTACTTTATCGTGTTCTTTAACGGTAAGGAGTTCCGACAAAATTCCTGCCAAATCCTATTTACAGAATGTTCTTTATATAGTGTGATTTCACTGCGTTTATATGTTGTTTACTATTTGATATTTTCGTGTTTACCATGTTATAGTGGGTAGCAGTCGTCAGAGGCAGGAGGGTCCTGCTCTAAACCTTCGTTGGCCACCGTTATGTAGGTAACGTGACTCCTTATGTACCGTGATCCTGCTCCTTAGCATTCTTGCAAACATTTTAATGACCTCCGATACAAGAGTTGAAGTTGGTGCCATGTTCGCGACGCTGTTCACATGGTGTGAACCAGCTGTGTGTGAACGAGCTGTGTGTGAACGCGCTGTGTGTGAACGAGCTGTGTGTGACAGAGCTGTGTGTGAACGAGCTGTGTGTGACCGAGCTGTGTGTGAACGAGCTGTGTGTGACCGAGCTGTGTGTGAACGAGCTGTGGCGGGAAGGAAAGGGGTACGTATGGGAGAGCAAGTAGACTGTTTCCTCCACTGTCGATAGCTATCTCTCAGCACATATTCCACAGGTGAGGTCGTTATTACAGAGGTGAGCTGTATTGCACAGTGAGGAGAGTCAGCCCAAGTGTACACCCCAGGTAGGTGTTCACACTGGTCGTCCCTCACAATCAACAGAACCAAGAACAGGTAAGTGACAGGTGTATCTGGGGACACCTGCTCCCCAGAGCCAAGGACCGCTGGGAAGCAACAGGTGCAACACCTGCCCCCAGCTGTTCTTCTGATGCGGGTACAGAGCATGGGAAGGTATCACAAACCTCCTGACTGCACCAGCTTAATCGCCTGTCACGTGTATACATCCTAGACGGCTGCGTGGTAGTAGAGTCTGGAGTTAAAAGATATATTCTCTACACAGAGGTCACGTGTACTTGACCTCTGCCAACTTGACCATCTCGGGCTCCGTATATAGGACAGCAAGACAGACATCATCACCAGCCAGACTAGAGGCTGCAGCTTCCACCACATGCATGCTGCTATGAAGCGTCGTTAAGTCATCACTGTGTTAATTAACAATGTATCACAAGATGCGGTCACATGGCAAACCTATGTATCATCCTCAGGCTTGAGGATGATACATAGGTTTGCCGCCGTCTGTGTAACTTGCCGCCGTCCACATCAACCACAACAGCGAAGCAAAGTGAAATGTCAAAGAGGAAGAAATGACACGTCGACCCCTAGCTCAGAGTTATTATGACAGGGAAGGAGCCCCTTACAGGTCGCGAGAAGTTGCAGGTGTTGGGAGAAAACGCAAGAAATTAACGAGAAATAGGATATAGCTTAATAAACAGGACCCCGACTGAATAAATCAGAGAACACCACAGTCATGCGCACTGAACAAAACTATTAATCAGAAGCCAAAACTCGACCAAGACCTTGCCAGAGACCCCCTTTAGCACGCAGGCTGGAAGACTCAAGATCAGTCAGTCCAGAACCTTGAGAAAGAACAAGCTAGAGAACACTAAAGGTCAAGACGAAGCTTGCCATCCTCGGAGCCCCACCACACACACCTGGTCTCACCACTAGTAAACAACAACCCAATTCCTACTTCCTAATTAGATCGGGATGAAGCAGAGGGAATTGGAATTACTGAATTAGTAGAGGAACGGTATGTGGGATGGTAGAATGGTAGAATGGTATGTGGGATGGTAGAACGGTATGTGGGATGGTAGAATGGTATGTGGGATGGTAGAACGGTATGTGGGATGGTAGAACGGTATGTGGGATGGTAGAACGGTATGTGGGATGGTAGAACGGTATGTGGGATGGTAGAATGGTATGTGGGATGGTAGAACGGTATGTGGGATGGTAGAATGGTAGAATGGTATGTGGGATGGTAGAACGGTATGTGGGATGGTAGAATGGTATGTGGGATGGTAGAACGGTATGTGGGATGGTAGAACGGTATGTGGGATGGTAGAACGGTATGTGGGATGGTAGAACGGTATGTGGGATGGTAGAATGGTATGTGGGATGGTAGAATGGTATGTGGGATGGTAGAACGGTATGTGGGATGGTAGAACGGTATGTGGGATGGTAGAACGGTATGTGGGATGGTAGAACGGTATGTGGGATGGTAGAACGGTATGTGGGATGGTAGAACGGTATGTGGGATGGTAGAACGGTATGTGGGATGGTAGAACGGTATGTGGGATGGTAGAACGGTATGTGGGATGGTAGAATGGTATGTGGGATGGTAGAATGGTATGTGGGATGGTAGAACGGTATGTGGGATGGTAGAACGGTATGTGGGATGGTAGAACGGTATGTGGGATGGTAGAACGGTATGTGGGATGGTAGAATGGTATGTGGGATGGTAGAACGGTATGTGGGATGGTAGAACGGTATGTGGGATGGTAGAATGGTATGAGATGGTAGAATGGTATGTGGGATGGTGGAATGGTATGTGGGATGGTAGATTGGTATGTGGGATGGTAGAATGGTATGTGGGATGGTAGAACGGTATGTGGGATGGTAGAACGGTATGTGGGATGGTAGAATGGTATGAGATGGTAGAATGGTATGTGGGATGGTGGAATGGTATGTGGGATGGTAGAACGGTATGTGGGATGGTACAACGGTATGTGGGATGGTAGAATGGTATGAGATGGTAGAATGGTATGTGGGATGGTGGAATGGTATGTGGGATGGTAGATTGGTATGTGGGATGGTAGAATGGTATGTGGGATGGTAGAACGGTATGTGGGATGGTAGAACGGTATGTGGGATGGTAGAATGGTATGAGATAGTAGAATGGTATGTGGGATGGTGGAATGGTATGTGGGATGGTAGAATGGTATGTGGGATGGTGGAATGGTATGTGGGATGGTAGAACGGTAGACTCACCTAGTTGTGCTTGCGGGGGTTGAGCTTCGGCCTTTTGGTCCCGCCTCTCAACTGTCAATCAACTGGTGTACAGATTCCAGAGCCTACTGGGCTCTATCATATCTACATTTGAAACTGTGTATGGAGTCAGCCTCCACCACATCACTGCCTAATGCATTCCATTTATTACCAACTCTGACACTGAAAAAATTCTTTCTAATGTCTCTGTGGCTCATTTGGGTACTCAGTTTCCACCTGTGTCCCCTTGTGCGAGTACCACCCGTGCTAAATAATGTCCTTATCTACCTTGTTAATTCCCCTGAGGATTTTATATGTGGCGATAATGTCCCCCCGAACTATTTTGTTTTCCAGCAACGTGAGGTGCAATTCACGCAGCCTTTCCTCGTAACTCATGCCTCTTATTTCTGGGACTAGTCAAGTGGCATGCCTTTGAACCTTCTCCAGCTTCGTCTTGTGCTTGCAAGGTATGGACTCCATGCTAGAGCCGCATACTACAGTATTGGTCTTGCATATGTGGTATACAAGGTTCTGAATGATTTCTTACATAAGTTTCTGAAGGCATTTCTGATGATAGCCAGCCTTGCTTACGCCGCTGATGATATTATTTTGACGTGGGCTTCAGGAGACAGGTTCGGCGTGACACCAACTCCTAGATCTTTTTCTTTGTCCGTTTCGTGGAGGAATTCGCCTCCCATTCAGTATTCTACGTGTACTCACCTAATTGTGCTTGCGGGGGTTGATCTCTGGTTCTATGGTCTCGCCTCTCAACTGTCATATAGGTTAAAGAGCCTATTGGGCTCTATCATATCTACGCTTGAAACTGTGCATAGAGTCTGATTCCACTACATAACTTCCTAATGTATTTCATTTGTCAACTACTCTGACACTAAAAAAGTTTTTTCTAATATCTCTGTGGCTCATTTGGATACTCAATTTCCACCTGTGTCCCCTAGTGGCGTGTGCCCCTTGAATTAAATTGTCTGTCTTTATCTACCATATTAATTCCTTTCAGAATCTTATATGTGGTGATCATGTCCCCTCTAACTCTTCTGTCTTCCAGCTACGTAAGATTTAATTCCCGTAGTCTCTCCTCGTAGCTCATACCTCTCAGTTCGGGTACTAGTCTGGTGGCAAACCTTTCAACCTTTTCCAGTTTAGTCTTTTGCTTGACTAGATATGAACTTCATGCAGGAGCTGCATACTCCAGGATTGGTATGACATATGTGGTAAACAAAGTTCTGAATGATTCCTTACACAAGTTTCTAAAGGTCGTTCTTTTTGGCCAACCTGGCATGTGCCGCTCATGTTATCCTCTTGATGTGGGCTTCAGGGGTCAGGTCTGGCGTGATATCAACCCCCAAGTTTTTTTCTCTCTCTCTCTGACTCTTGAAGAATTTCATCTCCCAAATGATTCCTTGTATCTGGTCTGCTCTCTACACCTATCTTCATTACTTTACATTTGTAATGTAATGAAGACTCATGTAATGTAATGTGTTTATGTACTCATCTAGTTGTGCTTGCGGGGGTTGAGCTCTGGCTCTTTGGTCCCGCCTCTCGACTGTCAATCAACTAGTGTACAGATTCCTGAGCCTATTGGGCTCTATCATATCTACATTTGAAACTGTGTATGTAGCCAGCCTCCACCACATCACTGCCTAATGCATTCCATCTGTTAACTAATCTGACACTGAAAAAGTTCTTTCTAACGTCCCTGTGGCTCATTTGGGTACTCAGTTTCCACCTGTGTCCCCCTGAACGCATACCCCCCCGTGTTAAACCGTTTATCCTTTTCAACCCTGTCAATTCATCTGAGAATTTTGTAGATAGTGATCATGTCTTCCCTTACTCTTCAGTCTTCCAGTGTCGTTAGGTGCATTTCACTCACCCTTTTCTCGTAATTCATGCCTCTTAGTTCTTAATTTTTGGCCGTTTACCTGTTATCAGTGATTTGTTATTTACTATGGAGAGTGGTAGGCACAGTGTTTCTGCTCCTTCCTTTAGGATCCAAGGGAAGATTCCGACTGGGCCTATAGCCTTTGTCACGTCCAACTCTAGCAAGAGCTTCATTACATCCCTACTGGTAATCCCAAACTCTTCTAGTGGTGTCTGGTAAACAATTCCCTCTCTTATCTCTGGAACTTCTCCTTGCTCTAATGTGAGCTTCTCCTGGAATTTCTTATTCAGTTCTTCGCCCTCTTCCTTGCCGTTTGTAGTGAATCTGTCTGCCCCTATCCCCAGTTTCACTAACTGTTCTTTAACTGTTGATTTTCTCCTGTTGTGGCTGTGCAGTAATTTAGGTTGCGTCTTTGCCTTGCTTGCTATGTTATTTTCGTTTTACCCTTCTGCCTCTCTTCTCACCCTGACACATTCATTCCTGGCACCCTGATATCTTCCTCTGCTCTCAAGTGTCCTGCTATTCCTATAGTTTCTCCACGCCCTTGTACTTCGTTGCTTACCTAGCCTACATCTCTGATTAAACCATGGGTTTCTCATCTGCATTTTGTTTTTTCACTTTCGGACCGGGACAAACTTGTCTGCTGCCTCCTTACACTTCTGCGTGATGTAGTCCATCGTGTCTTGGGCCCCGAGCTCTGTTTCCCATGTTATATCTGTCAGGAATTTTCTTATCTCCTCATAGTTTCCCTTTCGGAATGCCGGCCTCTTTGTTTTCAGTTCCCTTCCTCGAGTTTATTAACCCTTAAACGACCAGATACTCAAACGTCAGTACACTGTGATCACCCATTTTTACTGGGGCCCCGATCTGGGGACCTCCTACTGTGTGTGTGTGTGTGTGTCTGTGTGTGTGTGTGTGTGTGTGTGTGTGTGTGTGTGTGTGTGTGTGTGTGCTTACTGGTATACTAAGAGGATTACAACTGTAACAAAAGTTGCCCCTGCACGACATTCAGGTGTCTCTGTGAAAGGAGAGAAAGGAGAGAAAGAGAGAGAGAAAGAGAGAGAGAGAGAGAGAGAGAGAGAGAGAGAGAGAGAGAGAGAGAGAGAGAGAGAGAGAGAGAGAGAGAGAGAGAGAGAGAGAGAGAGAGCGAGAGAGAGAGAGAGCGAGAGAGAGAGAGAAAGGGAGAGAGAAAGAGAGAAAGAAAGAAAGAGAGAGAGAGAGAGAGAGAGAGAGAGAGAGAGAGAGAGAGAGAGAGAGAGAGAGAGAGAGAGAGAGAGAGAGAGAGAGAGAGAAAGAGAGAAAGAGAGAAAGAAAGAGAGAAAGAAAGAGAGAAAGAAAGAGAGAGAGAGAGAGAGAGAGAGAGAGAGAGAGAGAGAGAGAGAGAGAGAGAGAGAGAGAGAGAGAGAGAGAGAGAGAGAGAGATTTTTATTACCATACCATTTTTTAACATTGTACATTTATATTTTTCTTAACAAACTAGAAATTACGTCCATCATCATACTATCATTGCTAGAAGAGTCACACATCTATGGATTATCCAATAAAATCAACCAACTCTTACATGTTATTACTGTTCGGCCTAGACTCTGTTTTAAGTAACTCTGGGAATTTACATTACCTACTGATGTACACCTGACCAAATGTCAACTGTCAGTAAAATTGATCGCAAACCCTCTTCGCACTCCATCATTGAGCGAAAAGGTAAATAAATTTAGAGACAGATCGAAAACAAATGGTCAAGAAATGTGTAAATATTTCATTCAAAGTGAACTTCTACCATAATTTTTTGCCAAATATCCCGTATAGTCAAGCTCTAAGAGCCTGACTATACGGAGCTGTTTGTATAAAATAAATATAGGGTATTTGTATAGTCAAAACATTTTTTTTATTAAGATATGAGGTACATCTGCATTAGTGCAGCTACCCTAGACTATATGAAGTGGAGTACAGTGTGTCAAAAAAGCTAACTAGGTGATGCTAAAAAATCCCCATCACACAGGATGGTTAGTCATACAGAGACATGTGATAGGGAAGAAGTTTAGACAAAACTCCATGGGAATTACAACCACGATTATACTACACTGGAAATTATGAAATCATTGGAAATCTTGAAAGCATGAGAGAGCCTAAAGAACGAAGTCAACTGAGAAAATAGGTTCGTCGACGGCAGAGAGCTCCAGGCAGTTGCCTTGTGGCGTTGGTTTCTTTTGTGGTTCGTTATTTTTCAAAAGATCAGGAAACTTCCCATTTGTTAAAAGGAAACAGTCCTTGCGTTGGGGCAGCCAAGCAGTTTAGGCAAGAAATTAGTCTCAGTTGTTCTGACGTTGTTACTATTAAGTAATTATTATTACTGAAAGCTCCAGTAGGTGTATCATGCGATACATCCTAAATAAGACACGTGTATCACGTATCATATTTACGATGTATTCCCAGCTAACATTATAATGGAGATATTGACAAACATACAATACAATATTGTGTATAAATATTTGGTGGTCAGAGATCAGAGAAAAAGGTTAGAGAGAACAGAGCAAAGACAAAAGTGTGGATATGTTGGGTTAAGTGATTGTTATGATGTAAAGTGTTGTAATGTAAGAGCTGGTTATGATGTAAAGTGTTCTACTGTAAGAGCTGGTTATGATGTAAAGTGCTGTAATGTAAGAGCTGGTTATGATGTAAAGTGCTGTAATGTAAGAGCGGGTTATGATGTAAAGTGCTGTAATGTAAGAGCTGGTTATGATGTAAAGTGCTGTACTGTAAGAGCGGGTTATGATGTAAAGTGTTGTACTGTAAGAGCGGGTTATGATGTAAAGTGTTGTACTGTAAGAGCGGGTTATGATGTAAAGTGCTGTAATGTAAGAGCTGGTTATGATGTAAAGTGCTGTAATGTAAGAGCTGGTTATGATGTAAAGTGCTGTACTGTAAGAGCGGGTTATGATGTAAAGTGTTGTACTGTAAGAGCGGGTTATGATGTAAAGTGTTGTACTGTAAGAGCTGGTTATGATGTAAAGTGCTGTACTGTAAGAGCTGATTGAGGCAAACTGGTTCCTCTGCCCCCTGCGAGGCTCCTGGCCCTTCAACACCTGTAATAACTGTGGACCATTACGAAAGCTCTCTTATCCCAGCCTTTCCTGGTGATTGATTGCTCTATGCTGTTTGTATCCCGCTGGGCCACCTGTAGCCATCACAGCCAGGCTGATCCCGTAACTCCACCACAACCTTTCTTGAAGGCTTCAATTACAACAGCTTCAGTCAAAGCTTATCAAAGTTTTCTTGAAAGCTGTAAATATGTCTAGTTACATCTTCGTGTGTATTATAAACGACATTGAAATCAACTTTATTATTTGTTCATGCTGAATATTCACATACATGCGTTTTTATCACTGTTTAATCAGGGTTTTTATCTATTTAATCAACAGATAAAAAATGGAAGTTTAGACTTAAATATAAATTATTAAATTGGCCCATATTAAAGACAATTTTTTTTTAACCCACCCGGGTTTTTAAGCTAAAAAAAATGCAAAGCGGGTAAGCGAATAGTTCCCAAGCCAACCCTGTCATAACCAAATGAATTGAATGAGATTCAATGTTAAATGGACGCAAGAGAGCAATTAATCAATTGAACATAAAGAAACTTATCATGAAATGTTCATGCAATCAAAGAGCTTTCAAAGCGCCTTTGACAAAAGGACACGTGTGAAGAGCGAATATTTACTGCCGAGCCAAATTTCAATTTAAGTTTAATACATATCAAGGAAAGTGTATGATAAAATGGTGAAAAGTTTAAGCATCCTAATTTAACACTGGTTAATTGGCTTTTCAAACTTGCAAGATGACATATTGAAAACTTTCATCATATAATTTTTATGCAAGCACGCACACACACGCGCGCACACACACACAGACACAAAACAAGGGGCTTCGCGGCTGGGTGGACAGCGCTCGGGGTTCGTAGTCTTGAAGGCTCGGATTCAATTCCCGGCCGAGGCTGAAACAAATGAGCAGATTCACCCTGATACACCTGTTCACCTAGCAGTAAATAGGTACCTGGGAGTTAGGCAGCTGCTACGGGCTACATAATGTGTGTTTGAATGAATGTTTGAGTGCGTTAAGATTATATATATATATATATATATATATATATATATATATATATATATATATATATATATATATATATATATATATGTCGTACCTAGTAGCCAGAACTCACTTCTCAGCCTACTATGCAAGGCCCGATTTGCCTAATAAGCCAAGTTTTCCTGAATTAATATGTTTTCTCAAATTTTTGTCCTATGAAATGATAAAGCTACCCATTTCATTATGTATGATGTCATTTTTTTTTTATTGCAGTTAAAATTAACGTAGATATATGACCGAACCTAACCAACCCTACCTAACCTAACCTAACCTATCTTTATAAGTTAGCTTAGGTTAGGTAGCCGAAAAAGTTAGGTTAGGTTAGGTTAGGTAGGTTAGGTAGTCGAAAAACAATTATTTCATGAAAACTTGGCTTACTAGGCAAATCGGGCCTTGCATAGTAGGCTGAGAAGTGAGTTCTGGCTACTAGGTACGACATATATATATATATATATTATATATATATATATATATATATATATATATATATATATATAACTAAATATATATATATATATATATATATAACTATATTGCTTCTGGGAGTATGGGTTCGAGTCACTTCTGGGGTGTGAGTTTTCAGTTGCATATGTCCTGGGGACCATTCAGGCTTGTTCGCATATATATATATATATATATATATATATATATATATATATATATATATATATATATATATATATATATAGGAGAAATATAGAAATATATGTAGTAGATGTGATAGACCAAAATTAGGACCAGAGTCAAGACATTAAACAACTGACGGTTAGAAAAGAGGAGTCCAAAAGCTAAATAGCTCAATCCTGCAGGTACAGATAGTAAATAGTAAATTCGCGAAAAAACACATGCTATCAAGCCTTGTTTGATACATATATCCGATAATCAGGCTAGATAGCATCCGATTGTCTGGCAAGATAGTATCCGATAGTCTGGCAAGATAGTATCCGATAGTCTGGCAAGATAGTATCCGATAGTCTGGCAAGATAGTATCCGATAGTCTGCAAGATAGTATCCGATAGTCTGGATACTATCTTGCCCTTGTTTCCAGTTTGTTGACATAGTTGCCCCAAGCCATTTGTGGGTGGAGCCTGGAATCCTAATTTTAGTTAAATAGTGTAGCAGCTCGAGGAGGAGGGATTCAGATCCCAGATTCAGTTATCTTCAGAGAGTTCAGCACTGAGGTTATCTTGAGATGATTTCGGGGCTTTAGTGTCTCCGCGGCCCGGTCCTCGACCAGGCCTCCACCCCCAGGAAGCAGCCCGTGACAGCTGACTAACACCCAGGTACCTATTTTACTGCTAGATAACAGGGGCATAGAGTGAAAGGAACTCTGCCCATTGTTTCTCGCCGGCGCCCGGGATCGAACCCGGGACCAAAGGATCACAAGTCCAGTGTGCTGTCCGCTCGGCCGACCGGCTCCCTGAGAACACACTTCCAGCTCCTTGCTGGGTAGTGAAGGTCTGGGCCAAAACACTCCCCAGTGACTGTCTATTTAAGTCCTTGCTGAGTTTGGTTGTATGTTGATATCTCGTGTAAGAGGTGTTTGAACTGTCAGGGATCCAATTTCCAGCCGTATAAGATTAATTCACTTACTGACAGTGACTCAAGATCAGGTGGTTAGCTTTCATTTATTATTATAAATGAAGTAACCGTTGTTTAATAAATATGTCAACATTGTGTTTACAGGATGGGCTAATATTAATGATTGAGTTAATATGGTGCCTTACAGTTGGAAGAAATGAATACTCATGCCACAGATTACTAACTGAATAGATTGATGTTAATTCGTATTTTTTTCTATTGACGGTGGCAAGTGTTGTCAGTAATGGAGTTAATAGTTTAACCACACTGAAAGACTCCCCAGAAATATATAAATCCTTGGGTGGTGGAAGCCACCAAAAAAGCCCCTTTGAGCCTCACCACTTAAACCCTTTGTTGTCTCTTTTTCTGTTCCCAGTTTTCTCCTTTTTAAAACCCTCCCCAGTATCCCTTTTATTGGAAGAGTATGATCTCCCACCTCAAAGTTTACGTATACTGGTGTAGCGAGGCAGCAGGCGTTCCTTTACACAGAGGTCACCACCTCTCCGTAGGGTGCAGTCGCACCTCCACATATCTCCAGTATCATCTATTGATACTGGTAAGGGCTCAAAAGGGCCACCACTTACGGGCTATTCATGCCCGTTCCACCTTTTAGGTGGCTTAATCTTCATCAATCAACCAATCAGTTTTTTTTACACATATATGGTTGGTAGTGACCGCACTGCAAGCGTTGTTGATTTTGCTGTTCAGGCATTTGATGTGTCAGACAATGTTCTTTGTATCAGCGTCAAGCTGAGTGATCAGATTACTGAAATTTATGGTCAGTCTTGACTTTTATAAGACTAAAACACAACAAGGGTGACGTTATGAAGTATTATGTGCACAGCGATTCGTTCGTGCCTGGAATATCTTGAGGTGCGATATTGTATTTTGCATAAGGGGGATATACAGTATACTGAGGAAGAGGTCAGGCGCAGTTTAGGCGAGTTGAAATTGAAATAAGTTTATTGAGGTAAAATACACACAAATGCCCCTGTTACCTAGCAGTAAAATAGGTACCTGGGTGTTAGTCAGCTGTCACGGGCTGCTTCCTGGGGGTGGAGGCCTGGTCGAGGACCGGGCCGCGGGGACACTAAAAGCCCCGAAATCATCTCAAGATAACCTCAAGATAAGAAGGGATGAGGTAGCTCAAGCTATTCTCACCCCGTTCAGTTCATCGTATTAATACATACATAGACACACATCACAAACAATAAACACATTACCAAACATTCTGAGAGCAGGCGATGAGTCACAATAACGTGGCTGAAGTATGTTGACCAGACCACACACTAGAAGTTGAAGGGACGACGACGTTTCGGTCCGTCCTGGACCATTCTCAAGTCGATTGAGAATGGTCAATCGACTTGAGAATGGTCCAGGACGGACCGAAACGTCGTCGTCCCTTCAACTTCTAGTGTGTGGTCTGGTCAACATTCTGAGAGTAGGTTAGGTGAGTCAAGCCGGTCAGCTCAGGTGCTGGCCAGTGACGTCATCTGCCATTGGCTGGGGTCTAGGCCTCAGTGTTGGTACTGATGCAAGGTCGTTGTTTTTTGTATGTTTATATAAGGACTTGTTTCTTTGATGAGGATTTCTTCAAGAATTTGTAATCAGCCGTCAGTTGCAGAATCCATTATCTCTGTGTATTCCTCAAGCATTTTACGAGTGAATGCCACATCGTGATGAGTTCGCTTATGTTTTTTGAGCTCTTATAGACGGCAAGTCAGCTTTCATAGCTTTCTTGAAAGCTGAGTAGTGATCATGGCTGATCGAAGTTCCATCTTTCATGAGGGGGGAAGGGGGGGGGCAAGTGTGCGGGTATACCACGTTGGCTTTCTCAAGAGCGTTGCTTCTACTGTCTTCATTACTAAGTATGCTGTCTTTTGGGTTCCTTAGCAGAGTGTGAGCTAAACCTTTTAGTTTCAGAACCCCTGCCTTTTAGATCGTTCCTATTGGGCCTCTGTGATAGCTCACTGGAAGAGCTTCCGCCTCACACCGTGGGGTCGGGGGTTCGAGACTCCTAGCGCTTAAGAGAATGAAATGTTAAATTTCCACTAATATATATATATATATATATATATATATATATATATATATATATATATATATATATATATATATATATATATATATATATATATGACAGTGTCAGACCATGGAGGAAAATTGAAACAGGAATTTCCTTAAGCACTTTCGTATATTGACTCCTTCTGAAGATGTATTAATATACGAATGTACTTAAGGAAATTCCTGTTTCAATTTTCCTCCGTGGTCTGACACTGTCACATTTTTAATCACGTGTTTATTTTTCGTGATTTACACACACACACACACACACGCATATATATATATATATATATATATATATATATATATATATATATATATATATATATATATATATATATATATATAATAAATAATTGGTCCGTGGTCTCCCCAGTGCCTGACAAAATCATATATTTTCAGAAGGACTCCCGGGAAGAGGGTGGCTGTGGTCGACCTTTGACCATCGTAGCGAAAGGAATTGAATCAAATATTGAGAGCACCAAAAAAAAAGGTTTAGGAAAATGTCAATTTGCCGGAGCTGGAGGAAACTAAGACAACTCAACAAGTGTAAAAAACCCAATAACAATGTCATTAATGAAAATAACAACATTAACGATAAACTAACATTAACAACTGCAAAAAAGAGTAACCTTATATACATTTTAGAGCTTGCTCGAGTATTAAAAGAAAATGTTGTTTTTAACCAGGATCTGAGAAAATAAGAGTAATCAAATATTTTTCCAGTGAAGGGGGTGTGTTTGTCCGGCGTGGCAGCATGTGTATAATGCCACCAGTGTGTATAATGCTACCGGTGTGTATAATGCCACCAGTGTGTATAATGCTACCGGTGTGTATAATGCTACCGGTGTGTATAATACCACCAGTGTGTATAATGCTACCGGTGTGTATAATACCACCAGTGTGTATAATGCTACCGGTGTGTATAATGCCACCAGTGTGTATAATGCCACCAGTGTGTATAATGCTACCGGTGTGTATAATGCCACCAGTGTGTATAATGCCACCAGTGTGTATAATGCCACCAGTGTGTATAATGCCACCAGTGTGTATAATGCCACCAGTGTGTATAATGCTACCGGTGTGTATAATGCCACCAGTGTGTATAATGCTACCGGTGTGTATAATGCCACCAGTGTGTATAATGCCACCGGTGTGTATAATGCTACCGGTGTGTATAATGCTACCAGTGTGTATAATGCCACCAGTGTGTATAATGCCACCAGTGTGTATAATGCCACCAGTGTGTATAATGCTACCAGTGTGTATAATGCCACCAGTGTGTATAATGCCACCAGTGTGTATAATGCCACCAGTGTGTATAATGCTACCAGTGTGTATAATGCCACCAGTGTGTATAATGCTACCGGTGTGTATAATGCCACCAGTGTGTATAATGCCACCAGTGTGTATAATGCCACCAGTGTGTATAATGCTACCAGTGTGTATAATGCCACCAGTGTGTATAATGCTACCGGTGTGTATAATGCCACCAGTGTGTATAATGCCACCAGTGTGTATAATGCCACCAGTGTGTATAATGCCACCAGTGTGTATAATGCTACCAGTGTGTATAATGCCACCAGTGTGTATAATGCCACCAGTGTGTATAATGCCACCAGTGTGTATAATGCTACCGGTGTGTATAATGCCACCAGTGTGTATAATGCCACCGGTGTGTATAATGCTACCGGTGTGTATAATGCTACCGGTGTGTATAATGCCACCAGTGTGTATAATGCTACCGGTGTGTATAATGCCACCAGTGTGTATAATGCCACCGGTGTGTATAATGCTACCGGTGTGTATAATGCTACCGGTGTGTATAATGCCACCAGTGTGTATAATGCCACCAGTGTGTATAATGCCACCAGTGTGTATAATGCCACCAGTGTGTATAATGCCACCAGTGTGTATAATGCTACCGGTGTGTATAATGCCACCAGTGTGTATAATGCTACCGGTGTGTATAATGCCACCAGTGTGTATAATGCCACCAGTGTGTATAATGCCACCAGTGTGTATAATGCCACCAGTGTGTATAATGCCACCAGTGTGTATAATGCTACCGGTGTGTATAATGCCACCAGTGTGTATAATGCTACCGGTGTGTAAAATGCCACCAGTGTGTATAATGCCACCAGTGTGTATAATGCCACCAGTGTGTATAATGCCACCAGTGTG
The DNA here is from genome assembly GCF_040958095.1 of Procambarus clarkii. Lineage (NCBI taxonomy): Eukaryota > Metazoa > Arthropoda > Malacostraca > Decapoda > Cambaridae > Procambarus > Procambarus clarkii. Next base: position 13,478,747 of record NC_091174.1, read on the forward strand.
TATAATGCCACCAGTGTGTATAATGCCACCAGTGTGTATAATGCCACCAGTGTGTATAATGCCACCAGTGTGTATAATGCCACCAGTGTGTATAATGCCACCAGTGTGTATAATACCACCAGTGTGTATAATGCCACCAGTGTGTATAATGCCACCAGTGTGTATAATGCCACCAGTGTGTATAATACCACCAGTGTGTATAATACCACCAGTGTGTATAATGCCACCAGTGTGTATAATGCCACCAGTGTGTATAATGCTACCGGTGTGTATAATGCCACCAGTGTGTATAATGCTACCGGTGTGTATAATGCCACCAGTGTGTATAATGCTACCGGTGTGTATAATGCCACCAGTGTGTATAATGCTACCGGTGTGTATAATACCACCAGTGTGTATAATGCCACCAGTGTGTATAATGCCACCAGTGTGTATAATGCCACCAGTGTGTATAATGCTACCGGTGTGTATAATACCACCAGTGTGTATAATGCTACCGGTGTGTATAATGCCACCAGTGTGTATAATGCCACCAGTGTGTATAATGCCACCAGTGTGTATAATGCTACCGGTGTGTATAATACCACCAGTGTGTATAATGCCACCAGTGTGTATAATGCCACCAGTGTGTATAATGCCACCAGTGTGTATAATGCTACCGGTGTGTATAATACCACCAGTGTGTATAATGCTACCGGTGTGTATAATGCCACCAGTGTGTATAATGCTACCGGTGTGTATAATGCCACCAGTGTGTATAATGCTACCGGTGTGTATAATACCACCAGTGTGTATAATGCCACCAGTGTGAATAATGCCACCAGTGTGTATAATGCCACCAGTGTGTATAATGCCACCAGTGTGTATAATGCCACCAGTGTGTACAATGCCACCAGTGTGTATAATGCTACCGGTGTGTATAATGCTACCGGTGTGTATAATGCCACCAGTGTGTATAATGCCACCAGTGTGTATAATGCCACCAGTGTGTATAATGTTACCGGTGTGTATAATGCTACCGGTGTGTATAATGCCACCAGTGTGTATAATGCCACCAGTGTGTATAATGCCACCAGTGTGTATAATGCCACCAGTGTGTATAATGCCACCAGTGTGTATAATGCTACCGGTGTGTATAATGCTACCGGTGTGTATAATGCCACCAGTGTGTATAATGCCACCAGTGTGTATAATGCCACCAGTGTGTATAATGCCACCAGTGTGTTTAATGTCACCAGTGTGTATAATGCCACCAGTGTGTATAATGCCACCAGTGTATAATGCCACCAGTGAGTATAATGCCACCAGTGTGAATAATGCCACCAGTGTGTATAATGCCACCAGTGTGTATAATGCCACCAGTGTGTATAATGCCACCAGTGTATAATGCCACCAGTGAGTATAATGCCACCAGTGTGAATAATGCCACCAGTGTGTATAATGCCACCAGTGTGTATAATGCCACCAGTGTGTATCATGCCACAATTGAGTATAATGCCACCAGTGTGTATAATGCCACAAGTGAGTATAATGCCACCAGTGTGTATAATGCCACAAGTGAGTATAATGCCACCAGTGTGTATAATGCCACCAGTGTGTATAATGCCACCAGTGTGTATAATGCCACCAGTGTGTATAATGCCACCAGTGTGTATAATGCTACCGGTGTGTATAATGCTACCGGTGTGTATAATGCCACCAGTGTGTATAATGCCACCAGTGTGTATAATGCCACCAGTGTGTATAATGTTACCGGTGTGTATAATGCTACCGGTGTGTATAATGCCACCAGTGTGTATAATGCCACCAGTGTGTATAATGCCACCAGTGTGTATAATGCCACCAGTGTGTATAATGCCACCAGTGTGTATAATGCTACCGGTGTGTATAATGCTACCGGTGTGTATAATGCCACCAGTGTGTATAATGCCACCAGTGTGTATAATGCCACCAGTGTGTATAATGCCACCAGTGTGTTTAATGTCACCAGTGTGTATAATGCCACCAGTGTGTATAATGCCACCAGTGTATAATGCCACCAGTGAGTATAATGCCACCAGTGTGAATAATGCCACCAGTGTGTATAATGCCACCAGTGTGTATAATGCCACCAGTGTGTATAATGCCACCAGTGTATAATGCCACCAGTGAGTATAATGCCACCAGTGTGAATAATGCCACCAGTGTGTATAATGCCACCAGTGTGTATAATGCCACCAGTGTGTATCATGCCACAATTGAGTATAATGCCACCAGTGTGTATAATGCCACAAGTGAGTATAATGCCACCAGTGTGTATAATGCCACAAGTGAGTATAATGCCACCAGTGTGTATAATGCCACCAGTGTGTATAATGCCACCAGTGTGTATAATGCCACCAGTGTGTATAATGCCACCAGTGTGTATAATGCTACCGGTGTGTATAATGCCACCAGTGTGTATAATGCCACCAGTGTGTATAATGCCACCAGTGTGTATAATGCCACCAGTGTGTATAATGCCACCAGTGTGTTTAATGTCACCAGTGTGTATAATGCCACCAGTGTGTATAATGCCACCAGTGTATAATGCCACCAGTGAGTATAATGCCACCAGTGTGAATAATGCCATCAGTGTGTATAATGCCACCAGTGTGTATAATGCCACCAGTGTGTATAATGCCACCAGTGTGTATAATGCCACCAGTGAGTATAATGCCACCAGTGTGAATAATGCCACCAGTGTGTATAATGCCACCAGTGTGTATAATGCCACCAGTGTGTATCATGCCACAATTGAGTATAATGCCACCAGTGTGTATAATGCCACAAGTGAGTATAATGCCACCAGTGTGTATAATGCCACAATTGAGTATAATGCCACCAGTGTGTATAATGCCACCAGTGAGTATAATGCCACCAGTGTGTATAATGCCACCAGTGTGTATAATGCCACAAGTGAGTATAATGCCACCAGTCTGTATTATGCCACCAGTGTCCATTATGCTACCAATGTGTATTATACCACAAGTGGTATAATACTGGTATGATACGAACTACATCACCACTGCCACTTGAGTACGCTGTAGGCCTGTGAGAACACGTGGAAACGCTCCCAGCCAGACTAGCCCGGCCGTAACCCAACGGTGTAATGCTTCCTGCTAATCTCATCACCTCTGTCCTGAGTCACGAGGAAGGTGTCTCCCCCAGCACCGTCCACCTCTGTGTAAGACCACTGTCCCACTGTACACCGCTACACATGTCCCACTGTACACCACTACACATGTCCCAGTGTACACCACTACACATGTCCCAGTGTACACCACTACACATGTCCCACTGTACACCACTACACATGTCCCACTGTACACCACTACACATGTTCCAGTGTACACCACTACACATGTCCCACTGTACACCACTACACATGTCCCACTGTACACCACTACACATGTTCCAGTGTACACCACTACACATGTCCCAGTGTACACCACTACACATGTCCCACTGTACACCACTACACATGTCCCACTGTACACCACTACACATGTTCCAGTGTACACCACTACACATGTCCCAGTGTACACCACTACACATGTCCCACTGTACACCACTACACATGTCCCACTGTACACCACTACACATGTCCCAGTGTACACCACTACACATGTCCCACTGTACACCGCTACACATGTCCCAGTGTACACCACTACACATATCAGAGGTGTACACAACCACACATGTCAGACGTGTACACAACCACACATGTCAGACGTGTACACAACCACACATGTCAGACGTGTACACAACCACACATGTCAGACGTGTACACGACCACACATGTCAGACGTGTACACAACCACACATGTCAGACGTGTACACAACCACACGTCAGACGTGTACACAACCACACATGTCAGACGTGTACACAACCACACATGTCAGACGTGTACACGACCACACATGTCAGACGTGTACACAACCACACATGTCAGACGTGTACACGACTACACATGTCACACGTGTACACGACCACACATGTCAGACGTGTACACAACCACACATGTCAGACGTGTACACAACCACACATGTCAGACGTGTACACAACCACACATGTCAGACGTGTACACAACCACACATGTCAGACGTGTACACAACCACACATGTCACACGTGTACACAACCACACATGTCAGACGTGTACACAACCACACATGTCAGACGTGTACACAACCACACATGTCAGACGTGTACACGACCACACAATGTCAGACGTGTACACAACCACACATGTCAGACGTGTACACGACTACACATGTCACACGTGTACACGACCACACATGTCAGACGTGTACACAACCACACATGTCAGACGTGTACACAACCACACATGTCAGACGTGTACACAACCACACATGTCAGACGTGTACACAACCACACATGTCAGACGTGTACACAACCACACATGTCAGACGTGTACACAACCACACATGTCAGACGTGTACACAACCACACATGTCAGACGTGTACACAACCACACATGTCAGACGTGTACACAACCACACATGTCAGACGTGTACACAACCACACATGTCAGACGTTTACACAACCACACATGTCAGACGTGTACACAACCACACATGTCAGACGTGTACACGACTACACATGTCAGACGTGTACACAACCACACATGTCAGACGTGTACACGACTACACATGTCAGACGTGTACACAACCACACATGTCAGACGTGTACACAACCACACATGTCAGACGTGTACACGACTACACATGTCACACGTGTACACAACCACACATGTCACACGTGTACACAACCACACGTCAGACGTGTACACAACCACACATGTCAGACGTGTACACGACTACACATGTCAGACGTGTACACGACTACACATGTCAGACGTGTACACAACCACACATGTCAGACGTGTACACAGCCACACATGTCAGACGTGTACACAACCACACATGTCAGACGTGTACACGACTACACATGTCAGACGTGTACACGACTACACATGTCAGACGTGTACACAACCACACATGTCAGACGTGTACACGACTACACATGTCAGACGTGTACACGACTACACATGTCAGACGTGTACACAACCACACATGTCAGACGTGTACACAACCACACATGTCAGACGTGTACACAACCACACATGTCAGACGTGTACACGACTACACATGTCAGACGTGTACACAACCACACATGTCAGACGTGTACACAACCACACATGTCAGACGTGTACACAACCACACATGTCAGACGTGTACACGACTACACATGTCACACGTGTACACAACCACACATGTCAGACGTGTACACGACCACACATGTCAGACGTGTACACGACTACACATGTCACACGTGTACACAACCACACAAATATGACCCTGCAATTTATTATATTTTTATTTGTTTACACTTATATATTTACAAAAATCAAACAAGTTATGTTTGTTTTTACATTTTCGAAATAGTTACAATTTCGCGAAATTAATAAGGTTTATTTTTTTTCTGGCAATGCAAAACGTTATCATATAGTAGACTAGATAAGAGATCCCGGCTGCGCCCGGGTCTCTCTCCTCTGTCTCTGTGACACCTATCCTCCCTTCATACACTGACGACCCATATCATAGCATGAAAAAATGAACCATTTCAGTTTTGCGCGGATGGTGAGTTTAGTGGGCAGCGTCACTCATCCCGTGAGTGACGCTGAGTGGGCAGCGTCACTCATCCCGTGAGTGACGCTGAGTGGGCAGCGTCACTCATCCCGTGAGTGACGCTGAGTGGGCAGCGTCACTCATCCCGTGAGTGACGCTGCCATAACATATACGACACCCAATCAATGAGGAAAAACCTCCTCTGGGTTGTTCATGCAGCAACGTCTGGCCAAAAGAGCTGTGATTCAGTTAATTGTCACACGTAAAAGTGAACATATGATGAAATAGGAGTTTTAATATTTATTAACCCTGATGTTTATGTGATTTTGTGAGTGCAAAACGGGTGAAGCTCTTTAGGGTAGTTTCACCATTTGATTTCTCTGACTCTAACACTGTGATTAACAATACTGTACATATTTGTAATATTCCTTTGGTGGACGCTGTATCTTTGGTCATATGCCAGATGTTATACTCTCATGCTGCAGGTTCTGCAACTCTGCTCAGCACTCGTTTCCATCTTGAATCCACATTGGTACGTATATCTAGGACCAGTCATTGATGTAACATTCTCTAGTCTAAGGAGCCGGTCGGCCGAGCGGACAGCACACTGGGCTTGTGATCCTGTGGTCCTGGGTTCGATCCCAGGCGGCGGCGAGAAACAATGGGCAGAGTTTCTTTCACCCCATGCCCCTTTTACCTAGCAGTAAAATAGGTACCTGGGTGTTAGTCAGCTGTCACGGGCTGCTTCCTGGGGGTGGAGGCCTGGTCTAGGACCGGGCCGCGGGGACACTAAAGCCCCGAAATCATCTCAAGATAAGGCTACTAGAGCTCAGTACACACACACTGTACTGTGTTTGATGATATATATTTTTACCACAAGCCCTCATAGGAATGAGTGACCGCAGTGTATTGATATTTGAGTATCTGGTAGAGGTAGAGATAACCTATCCAAGGATGGGATTGGAGGGGAAAAGACTAAATTACCGAAGAGGAAAATATGACGAGATGAGGAACTTCTTAATGGGAATACCATGCGAATACCATCCATGGACTCCCAAACACTGCCAAAGCATCGACTCTGTTACGATAACGGTCTCCCCCTAGTGTTATAACAGATGAAGGAACTCGGTGCTAACTATATTAGTGCTAAGAAAGCAGATATATATCTGTATTACCCATTGAATAAAATATGCAGAGCACAGAATTATAAGATCGAGCAGCAGGCAGCCTCGAAGAATTCCACCTGCTTGAGCACCTGCTCTTGAGCTGTAGGGGCTTCACATCTTCGCTCGAGGAACCACGTAAGATTAAAATAAACGAGTTGGTCACGAAGGAGTTCAACTCATTACCACAAGAAATATAACGGGGATCTTGAAGAAAGAAATAATTAACCTCTAAACGAATTTGAGGAAATGAACACCGAGGGATTTACCTTGCCAACTAATGGGAGGACTGGACCCTCATACAATAATTAGCAAAAGTAACTTTCAAGGTGAAATTGATGTACACCGTGAAGTGAAAAAATCTTGGTTCTTGTAGTCAAGAAAAGGTAATAGCCATCAGTATGGTACTAAGATACATAGAAGGAAGCACAAGGAAGCATTGATCTGGACTGGCTCAAGAGATGCCAGGTAGAAGACAGAGAGGCAGTCACTGACATGAAGAAAGCCTTGATAACACAACCCAGTCAACGGAAGGTGATTCATTTCCTGTGGGTCCTCGCTGATGTTGGGAGTTGTGGTAATGAACGAGCAGACATGTTAACACCAGAAGGAACAAATGGAGACTATTGCATATCCCATCCCTATGGCCCTTATAAATGAGAGATATCGCCAGAAAACAGAATAGCGACAAGGCTGAGGACAGAGCAAGTGGACCTCTTCACTAGTACAATGAAGTTGCAGCCGATGACCTCAAACGTCGTTAGCGAAAAGATGGTGAATGGAGGTTATCTTGAGGTTATCTTGAGATGATTTCGGGGCTTTAGTGTCCCCGCGGCCCGGTCCTCGACCAGTCCTCCACCCCCAGGAAGCAGCCCTTGACAGCTGACTAACACCCAGGTACCAAATTTACTGCTAGGTAACAGGGGCATAGGGTGAAAGAAACTCTACCCATTGGTTCTCGCCGGCGCCCGGGATCGAACCCGGGACCACAGGCTCACAAGTCCAGCGTGCTGCCCGCTCGGCCGACCGGCTCCCTCCCATAGCGCTGTCTATGACGTAACGTATATGTATTGTGAACATTAATTTTAGTATAACGCTCACCATTCCCGAACACGAAATAATTGTAAAAAATTACACTTCCCCAATTCCCTCCCCGTCGAAATAAAAGCTGACCAATCTACTAAATTTTTGACTCCTACAGCCGTGAACATGGAAATTTAACTTGCCTAAAACAAAAGCAAGCCGCTGGGAATGGCTACTGCCAAAAGCAAGCCACTGGGAATGGCTACTGCCAAAAGCAAGCCACTGGGAATGGCTACTGCCAAAAGCAAGCCACTGGGAATGGCTACTGCCAAAAGCAAGCCACTGGGAATGGCTACTGCCAAAAAAATGGTTATCAATACTCATATATAAGAAAAAAATAAATACTATAATTTGTTTACTTAATCCTAATTCCGAGGGTAGAGTAGTTGTGTGATAGAGGAGCCGGTCGGCCGAGCGGACAGCACGCGGGACTTGTGATTCTGTGGTCCTGGGTTCGATCCCAGGCGCCGGCGAGAAACAATGGGTAGAGTTTCTTTCACCCTATGCCCCTGTTACCTAGCAGTAAATTTGGTACCTGGGTGTTAGTCAGCTGTCACGGGCTGCTTCCTGGGGGTGGAGGCCTGGTCGAGGACCGGGCCGCTTGGACACTAAAGCCCCGAAATCATCTCAAGATAACCTCAAGATAGATGGAGCAGGAGTAGAGGTTACAGACAACAAGGGCAAACATCCGGGTACCAATGCCCGGGGCATCCACCTCACTATTACAGAGAGTTCTCTATATTATTCAGAGTAATAAATGCATGTCATGAAATATGAAGCAGTGGAGGAACATTTCATGCATTTCATACGGTTCAGTTACAGATATGACAGCCCCCAAGGCCTCGGGCAACTGCACAACAAACTAATTACACGATGACAACTAAGACTGGAGAACTGAAGCTCCAACTCAGGCCAGTAGACCTGGATGATGACCACAAAGAGTTGAAGCAATGTAAGGGAATACTCCCACCCCGCACGGATTGGGGACAAGAGGAGTGCCCTAAGAGATGATGTCATGAAGGGTCAACAACCCTCCACCCACAACCTTACCACAGATATATATCATAAGTCATAGGATTTAAAAGATATATAAAATATGGCAGGTGTAAAAACTTAGGAAGGGCCAGAGGAGTTAAAAGTTGACTGGGTGTAGTCAGTGATAGGTCAGTGCCGAGGAGAGCTGGGGGTGGCAGGAGACACTTGTCCCTCTCTTATGAGGCTCTCAGCCCCACCAAATGTAAATACTGCAGCTGCACACCCCTCGCCTGCTTTTAAGTTTCCTCTCTTTATCACGCATTAAAACCTATGACGCACACATGCACACGCGCACACACACATGGCCGACAGTTGCGAGGTGGGATCAAAGAGCAAAGGCTCAGCCTACGCAAGCACTGCTAGTTGAGTACGTACACGCACACATACACACACACACATGCACACATACACACGCACACATACACACGCACACATACACACGCACACATGCTCACATACACGCGTACATACTGCATGTGAAGATAGTGAAATGTTTTAGTTACATAAACGCACATTCTGGAGAGACTAGAGCCAGCAGCTAGGCGCCTCGCTCCTCTCACAACACTCCTCAAAATTACATTAAAGGGAACTTCATATATTAGAAGCAAATCAAACTTGAATCTTAGGATACTTCCTTGCTACTATCCTTCCACCACCATATGACACCACCCTGCCAACACCCTGCTGCCATTACCCCTGCCAACACCCTGCTGCCATTACCCCTGCCAACACCCTGCTGCCATTACCCCTTCCACCACCATGCTACCACCATGCTGCCATTACCTCTGCCAACACCCTGCTGCCATTACCCCTTCCACCACCATGCCACCACCGTGCCACCACCGTGCCACCACCCCTGCCACCAGCCCTGCCACCACCCCCTGCCACCACCCTGCCACCACCCCCTGCCACCACCCCTGCCACCACCCCCTGCCACCACCCCTGCCACCACCGTGCCACCACCCCCTGCCACCACCCCTGCCACCACCCCTGCCACCACCCCCTGCCACCACCGTGCCACCCCCTGCCACCACCGTGCCACCACCCCTGCCACCACCGTGCCACCACCCTACCACCAACCTCTCCCATATGAAAAAGATGGTCCCGACAACCACTGAGAATAATAATATATTTAGTCCCCGGGATTGTGAAGGCGTCTCTGATAGTGTCACCCGCATCCACCATTTTGTTTCTTGTTGGATAAATATGTCTGTTGAAAGAATAGTAATTGGAACCCTTCATAACTCATCCTGCTATGGAGAATAACGGGATGAGATGTTAAGCTTAAATCTTCATAGTGGTGAAGCTTACATTCTAGAGACCTACGTCTCAACCGTAACGGCACCGTTGTAGAGCAAGACTATCATGAATGATAGCAAGACTATCATGAATGATAGCAAGACTATCATGAATGATAGCAAGACTATCATGAATGATAGCAAGACTATCATGAATGATAGCAAGACTATCATGAATGATAGCAAGACTATCATGAATGATAGCAAGACTATCATGAAGAATGCAGCAACTTAACACGACTACTGTTAACACAACACCACTGTAACACGACCACTGTTAACACCACCGTAACACGACTACTGTTAACACAACACCACCGTAACACGACTACTGTTAACACCACCGTAACACGACTACTGTTAACACAACACCACCGTAACAGGACTACTGTTAACAATAACACTGTAACACGACTACTGTTAACACAACACCACCGTAACACGACTACTGTTAACACAACACCGTAACACGACTACTGTTAACACCACCGTAACACGACAACTGTTAACACAACACCACCGTAACAGGACTACTGTTAACAATAACACTGTAACACGACTACTGTTAACACAACACCACCGTAACACGACTACTGTTAACACAACACCACCGTAACACGACTACTGTTAACAATAACACTGTAACACGACTACTGTTAACACAACACCACCGTAACACGACTACTGTTAACACAACACCGTAACACGACTACTGTTAACACCACCGTAACACGACTACTGTTAACACAACACCACCGTAACAGGACTACTGTTAACAATAACACTGTAACACGACTACTGTTAACACAACACCACTAACCACAAGTGTTAAGGCAGCAATAACACGGCGAACTCACAGCTCGCCTCCGACACTCTGGGTCACTATTATCTTCAACATTACTCAAATATCTTTACATCACTTAATTAGTAACACAATTATTACATATAAATGTGTAATAAGTACATATTATAATTATTAATATATAATTTTTTTAAATTGCATATTATAATTATTAATATGTAATATGTAAAAATAAATTAATATTTACATAGTATGATTGTGATAACAATTAAAAATATGTATTTTTATTTAAGTGGAAACTTTATGTATATCTTTGCAACGTGAAACAATAACATTGCAACGAGTGTCTAACAGATATTATTCCACAAGAGCTAAATTATATTAAAACATTACTGCCAAGTTTTCAGTACACAACCCGCCCTCTCAAAATAATAGATAGCTTTTGTATGTTATGGATAAGGTAACTCTCAAGATAACCCAGATACGGTAACCAACATTACGTATGCAGCCTATTTACGTTTTCTATGTATGGGACTCGATAGGTCTAGTGGGTTGCTCGGGTTAGGTTAGAGGATTGGAGGTTTTGTGGAGAAGCCAATCAAGAGAACGGGCTGCCTGGAGGTCGTGGTGCCTCACAGAGCTCCAGGGGCCAGATTCACGAAAGCACTTACGCAAGCACTTGCGAACCTGTATATCTTTTCTCAATCTTTGGCGGCTTTGTTTCCAATTATTAAACAGTTAATGAGCTCCGAAGCACCAGGAGGCTGTTTATAACAATAACAACAGTTGAATGGGAAGTTTTCATGCTTGTAAACTGTTTCATAAATGTAACCAAAGCTGTCAAAGATTGAGGAAAGGTGTACACGTTCGTAAGTGCTTGCGTAAGTGCTTTCGTGAATCTGGCGCCAGGTCCTTGGAAAGCGACCTTGTTAAGGATCCTCACCGGCCGAATGAGCCACAGAAATATGGTGAAGCTTCCTGCTAAAGTTATTGATCAAACCCTCTCGATCATATTTACTAACTCATGTCTACGGGAAAGACTGCTTGCAAAATATATTTAAGTGTTTGTGCAGTATATGATTATCTATGATAATCTATATCGTATAAAATTATCATACATAATCATTTTGTATAATCAATTAAGCTATGCTCAGTATAATGACTGCCTACATTGAATGAGTTTGGGTGGATATAAATAAGAACTGTCGTATGGGCCAATAAACCTTCTGCAGTTTAATTATGTTCTTAATATATTTATATCTGTTAATAGAATGCTTGTCTGTCATTCCACGGTCGGAAGCCTGACGCTAGGGCTATTCTCATAAAACTTTGCAGGGTGATTGGAAGGAGGTAGGGGACTGTCATAGGTGGTTATCTTGAGGTTATCTTGAGATGATTTCGGGGCTTTAGTGTCCCCGCGGCCCGGTCCTCGACCAGGCCTCCACCCCAGGAAGCAGCCCGTGACAGCTGACTAACTCCCAGGTACCTATTTTACTGCTAGGTAACAGGGGCATAGGGTGAAAGAAACTCTGGCCATTGTTCCTCACCGGTGCCCGAGATCGAACCCGGGACCACAGGATCACAAGTCCAGCGTGCTATCCGCTCGGCCGACCGGCTCCCTAGGTGGGTCAGGGTTGGCCCCAATTACCCGCCTTTAAGAGTGATCGGCACCCATGGCGACCCCATGAAGTCGGTGGAGATGAATTGGTTGATATTGAGTCAACAGAGTTGCTTGACCTGAATATAATATTACAAAGTTCAGATGATGACAAGCGAAACACATGTTCTGAAGGGATGTGGATTTAGGGGACTCCCAGCACAAACGGCGCATTCTTTTATGGGGCGACCCGCGCACCGCTGGCCACCCCCCCCCCCCCATACATAATAATAAACATTTTTATTGGGAACTGTTAAGACAACATTATTATTATGTTACATCATAATCATGACAGGAAGCTTCGTATAATCACTATGACAATTACGATACCGATATTCATTTACAATGTAACCCGAGTCCTTACACCTCCTTAAAGCAAATTATTTACAATTATTTACAATTGTATAATGATTATTATCAACATTATTATAAGACTTTTTGTGTCATAATCTACACTACATATCGGGAGTGTATAATTACTGGGGAAACTTTAATTATTATAATAAAAATGTTAGAATAATTAGCGACAATACCTATAAGACCTATAAGGCTATACAACAATTTACCTATAAGAAGACCAATAGGCCTACTGTTATGTGTACACTGTGAGCCTATGCCACGCCTCGCCAGTAGTAAATCTACAACGTTCACTACTGGCTAATAAGTGGTTTAAACTTAAGAAGTTCAAATATCTCGTCATTTAAGACCATACACCTCGCATCCTAGACGTCTTCGGCTTGTCTTCTAGCTGCTCTTGCGAATCTAGAATCCGTACTAGATTCCAAACAAATCTAGAGTGACTGCCGGCGAGAAACAATGGGCAACGTTTCTTTCACCCCTATCCCCCTGTTACCTAGCAGTAAAATAGGTACCTGGGTGTTAGTCAGCTGTTACGGGCTGCTTCCAGGGGGTGGAGGCCTGGTCGAGGACCGGGCCGCGGGGACACTAAAGCC
>NC_091174.1:13494908-13499908 GCF_040958095.1 Procambarus clarkii
ACAAGAATATTAACATTTACCAACCCCTAGAAGGTACATTATCTTGCGGGTGTAAAGTGGGGGAGTGTTTTAAGAACAGTTTATTTGACAATTGGTGTTTCTTAACTTGAAACAATGTGGGGAAATTCGTCACTTGCAGCCAACTGCCAGAACTGACGGTAGCCCAATCTGATCCTGGCAATTACTATGTCGCTCTCCAGTTGACGTTTGTGCCGACACACACACACACACACACACACACACACACACACACACACACACACACACACACACACACACACACACACACACACAACACACACACACACACACACACATACACACACATACACATACACACACATACACACACATACACACACACACACACACACACACACACACACACACACACACACACACACACACACACACACACAAACTGTTCACACAAACAGGGGCCTGGTAGCCTGTTGGATAGCGCGCAGGACTCGTAATTCTGTGGCGCGGGTTCGATTCCCGCACCAGGCAGAAACAAATGGGCAAAGTTTCTTTCACCCTGAATGCCCCCTGTTACCTAGCAGTAAATAGGTACCTGGGAGTTAGTCAGCTGTCACGGGCTGCTTCCTGGTGTGTGTGTGTGTGTGTGTGTGTGTGTGTGTGTGTGTGTGTGTGTGTGTGTGTGTGTGTGTGTGTGTGTGTGTGTGTGTGTGTGTGAAGAAAAAAAAATAAAAGCAAAAAAATAGTTGGTAGTTATTACAGTATTAGTAGTAGTAGTTAGTAGTTATTACAGTACTACTAGTAGTAGTAAGTAGTTATTACAAGTAGTAGTTATCACAGTACTCCTCTCTAGAGTGGAGTACTGCTGCACAATGACAGCCCATTTCAAAGCTGGAGAAATTGCTGACCTGCAGAGATCCTTTACTGCTAGAATCCACTCAGTAAAACATCTAAACTACTGGGACCGACTAAAGAGCCTAAATCTGTATTCTCTTGAGCGCAGGCGGGAGAGATACATAATAATTTACACGTGAAAAATATTAGATGGGCTGGTCCCAAACCTGCACACAGAAATAACATCACATGAGACCAGAAGACATGGCAGGATGTGCAGAATACCCCCAATGAAGAGCAGAGGTGCAACAGGTACTCTGAGAGAGAACTCTATCAACATCAGAGGCCCGAGACTGTTCAACACGCTTCCAATACACATAAGGGACATAACTGGCCGACCTCTCACAGTGTTCAAGAGAGAACTGGATAAGCACCTCCAAAGGATATCTGATCAACCAGGCTGTGATTCGTACGTCAGGCTGCGAGCAGCCGCGTCCAACAGCCTGGTTGATCAGTCCAGCAACCAGGAGGCCTAGTCGACGACTGGGCCGCGGGGACGCTAAGCCCCGGAAGCACCTCAAAGTAACCTCAAGGTAGTAAGATAGTAACAGTTGAGAGGCGGGGCGAAAGAGCAGAGCTCAACCCCCGCAAGCACAATTAGGTGAATACACACCCACTCACCGTGTTCGGGTGGGACACGAACAAGGGGACACAGGTTGAAACTTAGTACCCAAATGAGCCACAGAGACATTAGAAAAAAAATTTCAGTGTCAGAGTAGTTAAGAGAATGGAATGCTTATCAAATTGCTCGTAATATTTTTGTTTTGTTTGAAAAAGAAAGAAGAATATAATAAAGAATAGAGTAATTCTTCCATTTCATGATAACTTTAATGAAATTCCTAAATTACTAAAACAATTTAATATCAATGTAGAATTTAGGAACCTTGAATATCAATAAACTCTTGATTAAAAATTACCTAAATATTGTAATTATTGTATGCATAAAATTCCATGCCAAGATTATAATAAGCTCCATGTTGGGCAAACTGACAAACATCTTGACCAAAGACTAAAGGAACACTGATATAGCCTAAGGACAGATCAACAGTCATATGCATTGTACACCAAATGCATGATACACCATACACACAGATATCACCGTAACTTGATATATCAAATCGTTCACATCAAATATATCAAATTGTTTGAAGCCTAACCCCGGTCTGGCTTCGTAGAAGCTACGGGATCCTCGTGAGGGCAGTAGCACTCCAGGCTTCAATTCTGTTGACCATGTTGTGGTACAGTTGACTAAGGCGCATCTGGGAACATCCCGTATCTTGAGGTTATCTTGATATAATTTCGGGGCTTTAGTGTCCCCGCGGCCCGGTCCTCGACCAGGCCTCCACCCCCAGGAAGCAGCCCGTGACAGCTGACCAATATGCACATGCATATATCAATGCTCTGACCAATATGCACATGTATATAACGCTGCCTTCACCAATATGCACATGTATATAACGCTGCCTTCACCCAGGTACCTATTTTACTGCTAGGTAACAGGGGCATAGGGTGAAAGAAACTCTGTCTATTGTTTCTCGCCGGCTCCTGGGATCGAACTCGGGACCACAGGATCACAAGTCCAGCGTGCTGTCCGCTCGGCCGACCGGCTCCTATCGTAGCGAAGCTTGCGTAGGTTCGAACCCTCATCACGGCCCTTGTGGATTTGATACATTATACATGAGGCATTAAGTATGGTGCAATGTTCATGACGCAATATGTATGGTGCAGTACAATTTGATCATTATACTCGTGAACGAGCGAGTGCTGGGGCTGCAAATCGCCTTCCATCTCTGGATAAGTCGCTCAAGGTTATTTATTTATTTGTATTTATTAATTTATTATATATACAAGAGTTGTTACATTCTTGTAAAGCCACTAAGCACGCATAGCGTTTCAGGCAAGTTTTGAATCCTAATATTTCCCGGAATACGACCCGCCGAATCGTTTAACCACCAGGTACCCATTCACTGCTGGGTGAACAGAGGCTACAGTTAAGGATTGGCGCCCAGTCAATCCTTCCCCGCCAGGATAGGAACCCAGGCCAAAGCGCTCACGAAACGCCAGGCGAGTGTGTTACCACTACACAACGGAGGCAATAATTATGATTTTTCTCAGTTATTCCGACCAATATGCATATGTATATAACACTTCCTTGACCAATATGCACATGCATATATCAATGCTCTGACCAATATGCACATGTATATAACGCTGCCTTCACCAATATGCACATGTATATAACGCTGCCTTCACCAATATGCACATGTATATAACGCTGCCTTCACCAATATGCACATGTATATAACGCTGCCTTCACCAATATGCACATGTATATAACGCTGCCTTCACCAATATGCACATGTATATAACGCTGCCTTCACCAATATGCACATGTATAGCAGTTTTTGCAGGAATATTCCTGCGCGAGCCCTAAGCCTCTGGCTGGCCCACTAAGTGTTAATTGTTTCTGTTTTGCTTATTGGATCCTGTCACCATAGTTCCCATGCACATGGGTATCCCAGCCTGATGCAATATAAGTGTGCTTATCTACTGCTGCCTTTCGTCAAAACAACTGGAGCGTAGTTAGTTGAATTCTTGTACCAACCCGCAGATCCTAATGTTGCAGCTGATGTGTTGTGGTCACTGTACAGCTTCTGCATTGCTCTATTTCTAATTACTTGCTTAATCTGTGATAGACTCTGTGGTGTGTGAATGTCTACATTTCTGCTCTTAGTTCCAGGTTTTGCAGCTTCGTCTGCAATGTCATTCCCTATTATTCCCGCATGACTTAGCACCCAGTTGATAACTATCAACTAATATATAGGTGTTCTTGTTGCAAGGTTTCAATGGCAGTTCTCGAATCTGTATGTATGTATGATAACATGTTGTCGGTGTTCAGGAAGTGCGTGTCCCAAAGCCTTACAAATACAAGCCTTACAGAGATTACAAATCTCTGTTTGTAAAGTTAAACACCCGCTTGAATCTCCAACTAACTACAGAATTTCCTGCCTTAACTGCAGCTCCGGATTCTTGTCCCTGCTAGTCTACTGATCCACCTGTGAAATATGTGAAGTTGTCAGATGCACTGTACACACACATGTACATCTTTGTACATGTGTGTGTACAGTGTGTGTACCCCCTTGACCAACTTAAGATATGTTTGTTAAAATGCTCAAATGTCTGTCACTAACGAAAATTAATAATTAAATGAGCAAATATATAAAACAATTGTGAGTGAATATTTTAAACAGTTTTACCCAGCATGTAACCAGGCAAATAAGTTAGATCCATGTTACCTCAGAAATACAATTTTTGGGTGAAGATCTGGGTAACTCGTCGACGCTAGATGCTCGTAGTGTCAAGGACACTCCGTGGCCGCCGGCCCCGCCAAATAATGGCGACGTCTTGGAAACCACTGGATATTGGCGCCCGACACACCCGCAAGATAATATTAGACACACACACACACACAGTTTCTTCACGGTTAAAAAAAAAAACCAGAAGCAACTTGTCGAGCATAAAAGTTGGCAAGGCCACTAGGTGATAAAGAAACACCAACACGGCAACAGCTGACTAACAATATGTCACTATATATGCTAGACCACAGGTGGGGAACTTTTCGCCATACCAACACCACATTTCACTTAGCAAAGATTTCATAATGCCGCGCATTATATTATGCACTCTATACATTCTCAATAAGTAAACAACCTAAATATTTCGTTAATTTAAATTGCTTTCGAGGCGGCAGGTTGTCCCCTGAGGTAGACAACCATCTTCCCGACGCTGGTGTCCTCTCACCCGCTACACCACATGCCTCAAACTTATAGAAACAACTGCCAATGACGGCGGGGATCTATACACCGACAAAACACAGTCCACGTCCCTCAAATAACCTATCCAATTATATTCAGGCACCTACTAGAGGGGAGCCGGTCGGCCGAGCGGACAGCACGCTGGACTTGTAATCCTGTGGTTCCGGGTTCGATCCCAGGCGCCGGCGAGAAACAATGGGCAGAGTTTCTTTCACCCTATGCCCCTGTTACCTAGCAGTAAAATAGGTACCTGGGTGTTAGTCAGATGTCATGGGCTGCTTCCTGGGGGTGGAGGCCTGGTCGAGGACCGGG
>NC_091174.1:13504908-13549908 GCF_040958095.1 Procambarus clarkii
CGACCATGGCACGATCCTCCATTTCAATGACCTGGTCAGCGGCCAGGTCACGAAGGCACCCATCTAAACACCAGCAAATATTAATGAATTAGGCTGTACAATGAGTAGTGGCAGGAAGAGTCCATAATAAGCAAAAATAGAAGCAACTATATTACGAAACCGAGAGTCATGACTACTTATCAATGTTGACACATTAAGTGCCGGCAGAGGAGATTCATTCTGGTAAACAACGGCCGTAACAGGGCACCACCTGAAGTGTGGTAACAGGAGCACCACCTGAAGTGTGGTAACACAGGAGCACCACCTGAAGTGTGGTAACAGGAGCACCACCTGAAGTGTGGTAACAGGAGCACCACCTGAAGTGTGGTAACACAGGAGCACCACCTGAAGTGTGGTAACAGGAGCACCACCTGAAGTGTGGTAACAGGAGCACCACCTGGAGTGTAGTAACAGGAGCACCACCTGAAGTGTGGTAACAGGAGCACCACCTGAAGTGTAGTAACAGGAGCACCACCTGAAGTGTGGTAACACAGGAGCACCACCTGAAGTGTGGTAACAGGAGCACCACCTGGAGTGTAGTAACAGGAGCACCACCTGAAGTGTAGTAACAGGAGCACCACCTGGAGTGTAGTAACAGGAGCACCACCTGAAGTGTGGTAACAGGGCACCACCTGAAGTGTGGTAACAGGAGCACCACCTGAAGTGTAGTAACAGGAGCACCACCTGAAGTGTGGTAACACAGGAGCACCACCTGAAGTGTGGTAACAGGAGCACCACCTGGAGTGTAGTAACAGGAGCACCACCTGAAGTGTGGTAACAGGAGCACCACCTGAAGTGTGGTAACAGGACCACCACCTGGAGTGTAGTAACAGGAGCACCACCTGAAGTGTGGTAACAGGGCACCACCTGAAGTGTGGTAACACAGGAGCACCACCTGAAGTGTGTAACACAGGAGCACCACCTGAAGTGTGGTAACACAGGAGCACCACCTGAAGTGTGGTAACAGGGCACCACCTGAAGTGTGGTAACAGGGCACCACCTGAAGTGTGGTAACACAGGAGCACCACCTGAAGTGTAGTAACAGGAGCACCACCTGGAGTGTAGTAACAGGAGCACCACCTGAAGTGTAGTAACACAGGAGCACCACCTGGAGTGTAGTAACAGGAGCACCACCTGGAGTGTAGTAACAGGAGCACCACCTGAAGTGTAGTAACAGGAGCACCACCTGAAGTGTAGTAACAGGAGCACCACCTGGAGTGTAGTAACAGGAGCACCACCTGAAGTGTAGTAACAGGAGCACCACCTGGAGTGTAGTAACAGGAGCACCACCTGAAGTGTAGTAACAGGAGCACCACCTGGAGTGTAGTAACAGGAGCACCACCTGAAGTGTAGTAACAGGAGCACCACCTGAAGTGTAGTAACAGGAGCACCACCTGAAGTGTAGTAACAGGAGCACCACCTGAAGTGTGGTAACAGGAGCACCACCTGGAGTGTAGTAACAGGAGCACCACCTGAAGTGTGGTAACAGGAGCACCACCTGGAGTGTAGTAACAGGAGCACCACCTGAAGTGTGGTAACAGGAGCACCACCTGGAGTGTAGTAACAGGAGCACCACCTGAAGTGTGGTAACAGGGCACCACCTGAAGTGTGGTAACAGGAGCACCACCTGAAGTGTAGTAACAGGAGCACCACCTGAAGTGTGGTAACACAGGAGCACCACCTGAAGTGTGGTAACAGGAGCACCACCTGGAGTGTAGTAACAGGAGCACCACCTGGAGTGTAGTAACAGGAGCACCACCTGAAGTGTGGTAACAGGGCACCACCTGAAGTGTGGTAACAGGGCACCACCTGAAGTGTGGTAACACAGGAGCACCACCTGAAGTGTGTAACACAGGAGCACCACCTGAAGTGTGGTAACACAGGAGCACCACCTGAAGTGTGGTAACAGGGCACCACCTGAAGTGTGGTAACAGGGCACCACCTGAAGTGTGGTAACACAGGAGCACCACCTGAAGTGTAGTAACAGGAGCACCACCTGGAGTGTAGTAACAGGAGCACCACCTGAAGTGTAGTAACACAGGAGCACCACCTGGAGTGTAGTAACAGGAGCACCACCTGGAGTGTAGTAACAGGAGCACCACCTGGAGTGTAGTAACAGGAGCACCACCTGAAGTGTAGTAACAGGAGCACCACCTGAAGTGTAGTAACAGGAGCACCACCTGGAGTGTAGTAACAGGAGCACCACCTGAAGTGTAGTAACAGGAGCACCACCTGGAGTGTAGTAACAGGAGCACCACCTGAAGTGTAGTAACAGGAGCACCACCTGGAGTGTAGTAACAGGAGCACCACCTGAAGTGTAGTAACAGGAGCACCACCTGAAGTGTAGTAACAGGAGCACCACCTGAAGTGTAGTAACAGGAGCACCACCTGAAGTGTGGTAACAGGAGCACCACCTGGAGTGTAGTAACAGGAGCACCACCTGAAGTGTGGTAACAGGAGCACCACCTGGAGTGTAGTAACAGGAGCACCACCTGAAGTGTGGTAACAGGAGCACCACCTGGAGTGTAGTAACAGGAGCACCACCTGAAGTGTGGTAACAGGAGCACCACCTGGAGTGTAGTAACAGGAGCACCACCTGAAGTGTGGTAACAGGAGCACCACCTGGAGTGTAGTAACAGGAGCACCACCTGAAGTGTGGTAACAGGAGCACCACCTGGAGTGTAGTAACAGGAGCACCACCTGAAGTGTGGTAACAGGAGCACCACCTGGAGTGTAGTAACAGGAGCACCACCTGAAGTGTGGTAACAGGAGCACCACCTGAAGTGTGGTAACACAGGAGCACCACCTGAAGTGTAGTAACAGGAGCACCACCTGAAGTGTGGTAACAGGAGCACCACCTGAATTGTAGTAACAGGAGCACCACCTGAAGTGTAGTAACAGGAGCACCACCTGAAGTGTGGTAACAGGAGCACCACCTGAAGTGTAGTAACAGGAGCACCACCTGAAGTGTAGTAACAGGAGCACCACCTGAAGTGTAGTAACAGGAGCACCACCTGAAGTGTAGTAACAGGAGCACCACCTGGAGTGTAGTAACAGGAGCACCACCTGAAGTGTGGTAACAGGAGCACCACCTGAAGTGTAGTAACACAGGAGCACCACCTGAAGTGTAGTAACAGGAGCACCACCTGAAAGACACGACACCCAAAAGGTGCATACTGGAAAATTAACAATTCTCTTGACAGCGTCCAAAAATCAACAATACACTTCACTTCCGTTATGGTTCACAGTTGTGTCAGGTTCCAATTTCACACACACGTGTTAAACCCGATAAGAATACTAAGCCAAGAGTTGCCAGTTCCGAACTTACTACCTGAACGCGCGCGCACGCACACGCACACTCACACACACAGTGTGGCTGGGGATGGGTGGCTGAGTGGACAGCGCTCTACACTCGTGGACCTAAGGACCGGGGTTCGATCCCTTCTCCCCGGAGACAGATGGGCGGAGTTTCCTTAGCCCTGATGCCCCTGATACCTAGCAGTACATAGGTACCTGGGAGTTGGACAGCTGCTACGGGCTGCTTCCTGTGTACTCACCTAGTTGTGTTTGCGGGGGTTGAGCTCTGGCTCTTTGGTCCCGCAGGACCGAAGTGTGTGTGTGTGTGTGTGTGTGTGTGTGTGTGTGTGTGTGTGTGTGTGTGTGTGTGTGTGTGTGTGTGTGTGTGTGTGTGGTTGGTGTGTGTGGTGTGTGTGTGTGTGTGTGGTGTGTGTGTGTGTGGTGTGTGTGTGTGTGGTGTGTGTGTGTGTGGTGTGTGTGTGTGTGTGTGGTGTGTGTGTGTGTGTGTGTGTGTGTGTGTGTGTGTGTGTGTGTGTGTGTGTGTGTGTGTGTGTGTGTGTGTGTGTGTGTGTGTTGTGTGTGTTTGTGTGTGTGTGTGTGTGTGTGTGTGTGTGTGTGTGTGTGTGTGTGTGTGTGTGTGTGTGACACCCACACACTCCGCGAGTGTATGGATGCTCAACAAATCATAAGAGTGTATATATAGCGAGTCCTGTTACTATTATAACATCTTTATTGACAAAATTTACATACAATTTTCCTTAAACGGAGTAATTCACTCAACTCTGCCGACTTAAACGACGGACAATTTGGTTTTACATGCAATACGACCACGTGTCTATTTTCCAATGGCAAACCGGACCCGAAATTCAGGACGAAATGTTATGGGCGAATTTGTCAATGTGAACCGTTGTTGTAATGTTGGCTGTGATTAATATCCCCGTCTGTTTGTGATGGGACTGTGGGGGGGGGGGTATAATAGTGACTTGGGATCGTTAAGATGTGGGATAGTTATTTGGGATCGTTAAGTTGTGGGATAGTTACTTGGGATCGTTAAGTTGTGGGATAGTTACTTGGGATCGTCAAGTTGTGTATAAGAGTTACCTGGGATCAAGTTGTTAAGAGTTGTGTAAGAATTATCTGAGATAGTCAAGTTGAGTAACAGTTACCTGGGAGAGTGAGGGTGGAGGAGATGTGTAAGTCTTACCTGCGACAGTCAAACTGTGTAAGAGTTAGTGGCAGAGTGAAGTAAGTCCCATAGACTTATACTTAATGTACATGGTAGTAGCATATACAATGACCGCCCCCCCCCCCCGCCCTCTGACCTGGCTTAAGTTAAGGGGAGCCGGTTGGCCGAGCGGACAGCACACTGGACTTGTGAACCTGTGGTCCTGGGTTCGATCCCAGGCGCCGGCGAGAAACAATGGGCAGTTTTTTTCACCCTATGCCCCTGTTACCTAGCAGTAAAAATAGGTACCTGGGTGTTAGTCAGCTGTCACGGGCTGCTTCCTGGGGGTGGAGGCCTAGTCGAGGACCGGGCCGCGGGGACACTAAAAAGCCCCGAAATCATCTCAAGATAACCTCAAGATAACCTCATCAACCCCGTAACTCAATAATTCACACTCGAATGAGTGTGACTTAAAACAGAAGCACTCTTCCTGTGAAAGGATTGACCTAATTTCTTTGTTCAAACAGTCACTCTCACTAACCCCTTCCTCTTGTGTAGGACCTTCTTTATGTTTCACAAGCACTTCCACCTCAAGTTGTGCATGGCATCTAGAACTATAATGTCTCCGTTAACCTCATATACGATATATATAAGCTGATCTATATATATACATCTTCGTGAGTAATATACAAAATTATATTATTAAGAAATTACTGTAATAGATGGCGTATTGCTATACAACAGAGAGGTTCAAGAGATTAACTTACTGATGTCTGTATAAAAGATTAGGATTTAGGAAAATCCTCATGTAATGGCGACGCAAGTGAGCGGTAAGACTCAACTCATCTTGTAAACAAACACACACACATATGACTAGTGTATTTCTGCTCATGAATGAACTGCCAATCACATCATGCGTAGTGTAAGTAGTAATGGTGGTAGGTCTAGTACCAGTAGTAATGGTGGTAGGTCTAGTACCAGTAGTAATGGTGGTACATCTAGTACCAGTAGTAATGGTGGTAGGTCTAGTAGCAGAAGTTTTGGTGGAAATAGTTTTAATAGTAACAATAGTATTAGTAGTAGAAGCCGTAGTAGTTGTAATAGTGTAGCAGTAGCAGCATTAGACGTACTAGCAAACGTTAGAACTATTGTAGTAATATGAGTAGTAATAGTTGTTGTGACAGAAAATTGTAGCTATGGCAGTAACAGTTGTAGATGAAGCAGAAAAAGCAGGTTCCCGAAGTAGTAACAGAGAAAACAGCAGCAAAAGCAGCAGTAGAAGTAGCAACAGCAGCAGCAGCAGCAGCAGCAGTAGTAACAAGAGGAAGCAGCAGCAGAAGAGCAGGTCTCAAACACATGTGGCCACACCTGGTTGTCCCACGTGCAAGAGCAACGCTACACAGGTGTATGAGGGTGTGTGTGCCCAGCCCACATATATCATAATATATATCTTAACATGCATATATATATACACATACCCTGGAAGAGGGGTACCCCCGCGGTGCCCGGGTCAACCCGGCATCATTCAACCAATAACATATCCAAGAAAATCATGAGAAACAACAGATATTATCTAGGAACATATACCGCATCCCAGCGTATGTTAACACACATTCTTTTTCTCTAACTCTCTCTCGCTGTGTCTCTGTGCGTGTATGTCTCTCTCTCTCTCTCTGTCTCCGTCTGTTTCTGTCTCTATTTTATTTTTCACCGATGGGTACAGGCATATACCCCATCGAACTCCTGTTAGTAGAGTTTTACCTTCCCGTAGCTCATGGTAAGCCTTACCCTACCAGATTTTCCCCGGAACACGACCCGCCAATCGGTTTTACAACCTAGTTCCAAATTACTGCTGGGTGAAGAGGGGCGAACACTTATGACTGATTCTTGTTCAATCCTCCCAGGGTTTTGTCACGGGGTGAGTATGGGTGATGTGTGAGTGTGTGTGTGTTTGTACTCACTTAGTTGTGCTTTCGGGGGGTTGAGTTTTGGCTCCATGGTCCCACCTCTCAACTGTCAATTAATAGGTGAACAAATTCCTGAGGGGTGAAACGATGTGTGTGTGTGTGTGTGTGTGTGTGTGTGTAATGAATACCAAACTATTAGGTAAACTACTGTCTGCGTCTCTTTGTCTCTCTCTTCTCCCTCCCTCCCTCTCTCTCTCACCAATATGTATCACGTGTCACCATGTAGCATTTTGTTCTGTACCATGTGTCAGTATGCATCACTCTCAGTGTGCACACGCTCGAGATGTACGACTGCGACTGACTAGGGAGATAATGAGAGTCAGTGTGTACTGTAATGCTTTAGTAAATGATAAGAAACAAAAATGGTTTTGAATTTTGCTTTTAGAATGTTTCAAAGGTCGTGCCAGTCTGAGAATCACCAAGAGGTTCACAGGAGTCCTATCGTACCATGAAATGCTGAACTCGTTTAATGGGTGCCGTCCCCGACCCAGCTATGTTAGGCACGTACCCACCAGCAGTTACTGTGAAAAATTGTATGCGGCTGGCTCTAAGCATCTAACCTCCAACTTCGAACACACAGGCATTTAATTTAACAAATATATTTTATTGCCGTTACATTTAAAATGATATGTTACTGTTAATATTCAATAATTCTAATTACATGCGATATAGATTTATTTGTTTTAAACAAAATTCCAATAAATATATGAAAATAAATTATTAAATTGCATTGCTTGACGTACAGTGGAGTAGGTTCTGGGAGTTCTTCTACTCACCAATACCGGCCTGAAGCCAGACTCGACTTGTAATAACTTACAACAAAGACTTGTTGAGTCCAACAAGCGGTTGGTTGAGGCGGATGCAGACCCACACACACATGTCCCTTGTAAACTGGCAGGCCCGGCACTTCCTGCACCAACTTATCTAATTGTTTCTTGAACACGTCCATTTGTGTTCCGGTAATATGTCTTGTTTGTTGGTAGGATAACGAATAGCCGCAGACAGTAAAATAACAACGTACTGGAGTGAACGACATGGAAGAAAATGCAGAATAGAACCAGTGAAGGGCAGAGGTGCCATGGGCACAATCAGAGAACACTGTATGAACATCAGAGATTCACGGTTGTTCAACGTCCTACCAGCGAGCATCAGAAATATTACAGGAACAACCGTGGACATCTTCAAGAGGAAACTAGATTGTTTCCTTCAAGGAGTGCCGGACCAACCGGGCTGTGGTGGGTATGTGGACCTGCGGGCCGCTCCAAGCAACAGCCTGGTGGACCAAACTCTCACAAGTCAAGCCAGGCCTCGGGCCGGGCTTGGGGAGTAGAAGAACTCCCAGAACCCCATCAACCAGGTATCAACCAGGTATCAACCAGACCTTTGTTGTTCACAGAGTGTTCCGTCACTGTACCTGTGGCATCTCTGCCTTTCACTTTCGTAGTCCGCATGTTCTACCATATCGTTCGCTCCAGCATGTTGTCATTTTGCTTGCCAATTTGAGACTTGACCTTCCAGTATCTTGCATGTATATATTATGTGGCACGTTCCTCCTCTTTTTTTTCTAGAGAACATTTTGTGAGCTTTGAGTCAACCCTAATAATTTAGGTGCTATATCGTGTGCCGTATATGTTCTCTGTATTCCGTCAATTTCAGAACTCTCTCCTGCTCTGAAAGGAAAAGTGAGTACCCAGCAGGACTCACGGCGATAAAACACCTGTGATTTTAATAATAGGAGCACTGTGGTGGGATCCCTAGATTTGAAGATTCTCAAAATCCACCCTATCCTGGCTGATGTTATATTTGTTCTGTTAAAGAAATGAATCCACAAGGGCCGCGACGAGGATTCGAACCTGCGTCTCAGAGCATCCCAGACGCTGCCTTAATTGACTGAGCTACGACATGGTCAAAAGAATTGAAACCAGAAGTTCTACTGAACTTACTTGGACCCTGCAGCCTCTCCGAGACACAAACCAGGGTTTTACACAACTCCCCCCTGCACTCGAGCTATGTCAATAGGCCGTTCTACCTCTTCGCCCTTACTTCATTACACACAGAAATCACAGCGTGATGCATCAAATGAACAAATCCCTTAAGCCGTCAAGGGGCGTCACGGCCCTTGTCGATTTGTTCATTTGATGCATCACGCTATTGTGATTTCTGTGTGTTTTGCTCTGTTATGTTCACTAAACAATTCAATTTCTTTCTTCATTATGGACCCAATACCCATCCCATGGGCGGTGGGTGGAAAGGGTTACAAAAGCACATAATTGGTTCAGGAACTGAACCTCATAGTTCGTTTAGCTAAGCAAGTGACAACCTTTTGACGCTAGTTACGCAATTGTTAGCGTTACATGCACAGGTACATATATATTCAATCACTTACACAAATACATATACATATACATATCAATAATCTTTTTATATCACAAGTGATTCAACAAGAGGCCACAATAGTCACTATACAAGGCACTTTACATTTATGGTGAGTCACACAGTTACTAGTCTTGCTCCACACCCACCCAACTGGGCGGCAGCTTTACAGTCATGTGCTCCACACTCACCCAACTGGGCGGCAGCTTTACAGTCATGTGTTCCACACTCACCCAACTGGGCGGCAGCTTTACAGTCATGTGCTCCACACCCACCCAACTGGGCGGCAGCTTTACAGTCATGTGCTCCACACTCACCCAACTGGGCGGCAGCTGTACAGTCATGTGCTCCACACCCACCCAACTGGGCGGCAGCTTTACAGTCATGTGCTCCACACCCACCCAACTGGGCGGCAGCTTTACAGTCATGTGCTCCACACTCACCCAACTGGGCGGCAGCTTTACAGTCATGTGCAGGCTGCACCTACAGTAAGCAAATTTTGGATACTTCGCTAAGATTCCCGGCAGTACATCATTATGAATGAAGTACTTACACATTCCTTGGACTCCATTGATGGTGTTATCTGAATTCCGCGATTTTTTCACATTCTATTATATAATGACGCAAAGTATGCGAATAGTTCTGCTGACAGAGTTTACATTTAATCAAGTCTACATCAGCAGATGTTGCAAACTCCCAGAGGTACTTGTAGCTGAGCCAAAACTTAGCAGTGGTAACATCTAGAAGTCTGCTAACCTTATTGGATGACCCATAGACGTGCGGTACTTCCTGCATAATAGAATGATGATAGATGGAGTAACTGGTGTGAATTTCACCTTGCCTCAAGTCTACGAGATACTGTTGATGTTGTCGGAATATTACTGCCCTCAGGCTGCTCAAAGGCAGTCCAAGATGGTAATCAATTCCCTTTTTTATGAGCAAAGTTTTTGGCCAACTCATCAGTTCTATCATGCATTCGGAGACAATATGGAAGGAATCCACAGGAGACAAACTCTGATTCCATCATTAATTATTTCATTATGTCTGTGCCTAGCTTCAGACACAAGCACGTCACAGTTATGCCTTGGGGAGCTGAAGACAGTCAAGGATGACAAGGAGTTATTTACAATTAGCGTGTCAAACATACGCGCTCGAGTGCAAGGATTATGACAACCAATTCTGTTTGAAGAGTGGAGGCCCAGTTATTTATAGGCGCTCAACACCCATGGGAGAAGGAACCATCGTTCGCTGTTATCTACGGGCTTACCATAGCCCGTGCTACTTGGAACTTTTGTTCAGAGTAGCTGAAGCTATAACAACATCTCAGTGTCACAACAACTGACTAAAGCATTAATTTGGCTTAAAGCATTGTACTTTGCTTCTTGTCGAAGCAAGGCTTGTTCTTTAATCAGCTTCTTGGGTGGGAAAGGGGGGACAGTAATTTGGAAAGGGGTGATCTTCAATGGGCAGGAAAGTGTCGTTGTTGTCTCTTTTGGAAGAGGTGATGAATATTATACATTCTGAGCACAGTGGCGGTTTTGGTAATCCATTTGGAGGGATGCTGATCTTCAAGAGAGAAGGCTTGGAGGGCTTCAGTGCAGGGGTTAGGGTGGGTTAGCCAAGCATCTTGATACCTATTAAAGCATTAATTTCAGTGATACTATCACTAACACATGATATATTCAGTTCCCTCCTCATGTTTAGTAATTTAGTTGTACGGGGGCATCCGAGGATAATCCTCATGGCTTCGTTTTGCATCTTTTCCAGCCTCCGAGCATTCTCACTAAACGTTAGGCCGTTTGACATCATTATTTCCAGATCCCTCACGTGTTACTTTTCTTCTGTGAGATCCGATTGAGCCTTGTAATCTATATTTTCTTTAAGTTCTTAATTTTTATAATACTTATCTGGAATTATTCAGTTACACATGTTATTTTGCCTTACCCAATCGAAAACTGTACTGATATCAACTCGAAGATAATGTCTTCTACAGAAGTTATTTTCATGCTGATTTTTATATCGTCTGCATACGAGGTTGTGACTTGTAGTTCTTGCCTGTATCTGATATGATGACTGTGTCTCGGGGTACATAGCTTTTGACTATGCAGGGACTTGACTTCGTTTAATTGACTGTTTTTCTTCGCATTCTGAAGGAAACAGATTATCCATAGCCCTACTTTACCTGTTATTCATGTTGACCTCATATTATGGGTTATTACTCCATGGTCACATTTATGAAGGGCCTTTGCAAAATTTGAATATACAATTATCTACATTTTGTCTTTCTTCAAATGCTTTGGTGATTTTTTTTCAAAGTGGTTGAGTAATTCCGAAAGGCAGGATATTCCTGATCTAAGTCCATGTTATCCTGGGTTGTGAAGTCCATTGTTTCCTATAAAACTCCTTGATTTGACCCCTTATCACCCTTTCAAAATTTTTAATCATGTATAATGTTAGTGCGATGGGTCTATAATTTTGAATCAATACTTTGGTACCTCCTTTGTGAGGTGGAGCTATATTTCCTGATTTCTTCATTCTAATAACTCATTTGTATTCAATTATTTTCTTCATCTTTTTTTTCCTGAGGGTTGGCGCTATTCGTAATTTATATTTCTTCATAAATATGGAATTCCAGGAGACGGGACTTGAGGCTGAGTGCATTGGGCAAGTTGACAATGTCTATTCCAAAGGTCTGCTGTGCTCGTGTTAATATCAGCTATTTTGTGAAAATCATTGGAACACTCTTGGGGATTCGAACCAGCGTTTCTGAGTCTATCCCAGCCACGTGCCTTACCCACTAGACCATGATATGCTATAAATTACTTAACCTAAGTTTCTACTAAATCCGCATAAAAGCGGATTTAGTAGAAAATAAATGCTGGAAATAAATAGAAAATAAATCCTTTAATAAATAGTAGAAAATAAATGCTTTAATAAATAAAATTTCTACTAAAATAAATAAATTATTTTAGTAGAAAATAAATAAATTACCCGCATACGCCCAGGTGTCGCCACAGCAGAGCGTATGCGGGTAACTTGTAAAAACTTGATTTGGTATCAGCTCAATGCCTCAAGATCCTTAGTGAGTTCAGTAGACTCCAAGGTTATAAATTACTTATAGCGTATCGTGGTCCAATGGGTTAAAGTGCACGGCTGGGAGGATCCAAAACGCTGGTTCGAATCCATGGAGAACTCCAATGATTTTCGCCTAATGATTTCACGCCATTATAATTTCCTAGTGTGTATCAGTTATATTGTGAGGGCCTTGAATATTGTTCATAAAGAAGCTGCTTGGATCTTCAACTTTCATGTTGTTTATTGGGATGGTATCTTTTAGGACCATTATTATCCCAATATTGGGATAATATTGGGATAATATTATCCCAATATTGATTGGGATACTATCTTTTAGGACTTGAATAATGTCGTTGTTGTTCTCTAGTGTGTAAACCTTCACTTGTAAGTGAAGACCCAATATTAGGGAAGGAGGTTTGTTATTTTTATTTTGCATATGTTTAAAACTATTTTGGATTTCTTTTTATCTCCTGTTTAGCTTTTGTGTTTCATTTTGCATTTTTCAGTCTAGTGTGATCGCGCCAGCCTCTGCTCTATTGTTTAATTCTTCCTGCTATATTATCTGTTCTTTGTTGGGATACTCGTGTCTGTTTAAGTATTTTTCTTATTTTACTTCGTATGTAGAAACGTTAGTACACTCTAAGTTGGAAGGCTTCGGCAATATTAAAAATAGTGGAAGTATCAGTAGTAGTAGTAGTAGTAGTAGTAGTAGTAGTAGTAGTAGCAGTAGTTGTAGTAGTAGTATTAGTAGTGGTAGTAGTAATATTAATAGTAAAGTAACACAGGACACCTATTGAACGCACTAAGGTGACACAGGACACCTGTTGAACGCACTAAGGTGACACAGGACACCTGTTGAACGCACTAAGGTGACACAGGACACCTGTTGAACGCACTAAGGTGACACAGGACACCTGTTGAACGCACTAAGGTGACACAGGACACCTGTTGAACGCACTAAGGTGACACAGGACACCTGTTGAACGCACTAAGGTGACACAGGACACCTGTTGAACGCACTAAGGTGACACAGGACACCTGTTGAACGCACTAAGGTGACACAGGGCACTTGTTGAACGCACTAAGGTGACACAGGACACCTGTTGAACGCACTAAGGTGACACAGGACACCTGTTGAACGCACTAAGGTGACACAGGACACCTGTTGAACGCACTAAGGTGACACAGGACACCTGTTGAACGCACTAAGGTGACACAGGACACCTGTTGAACGCACTAAGGTGACACAGGACACCTGTTGAACGCACTAAGGTGACACAGGACACCTGTTGAACGCACTAAGGTGACACAGGACACCTGTTGAACGCACTAAGGTGACACAGGACACCTGTTGAACGCACTAAGGTGACACAGGACACCTGTTGAACGCATTAAGGTGACACAGGACACCTATTGAACGCACTAAGGTGACAGAGGACACCTGTTGAACGCACTAAGGTGACACAAGACACCTGTTGAACGCACTAAGGTGACACAGGACACCTGTTGAACGCACTCAGGTGACACAGGTGTTGAACGCACTCAGGTGACACAGGTGTTGAACGCACTCAGGTGACACAGGTGTTGAACGCACTCAGGTGACACAGGTGTTGAACGCACTCAGGTGACACAGGTGTTGAACGCACTCAGGTGACACAGGTGTTGAACGCACTCAGGTGACACAGGTGTTGAACGCACTCAGGTGACACAGGTGTTGAACGCACTCAGGTGACACAGGTGTTGAACGCACTCAGGTGACACAGGTGTTGAACGCACTAAGGTGACACAAGACACCTGTTGAACGCACTAAGGTGACACAGGACACCTGTTGAACGCACTCAGGTGACACAGGTGTTGAACGCACTCAGGTGACACAGGTGTTGAACGCACTCAGGTGACACAGGTGTTGAACGCACTCAGGTGACACAGGTGTTGAACGCACTCAGGTGACACAGGTGTTGAACGCACTCAGGTGACACAGGTGTTGAACGCACTCAGGTGACACAGGTGTTGAACGCACTCAGGTGACACAGGTGTTGAACGCACTCAGGTGACACAGGTGTTGAACGCACTCAGGTGACACAGGTGTTGAACGCACTCAGGTGACACAGGTGTTGAACGCACTCAGGTGACACAGGTGTTGAACGCACTCAAGCTCTCCGCGTAACATTGATGAGTCAAGAACAATTCAGAAAAGCTATTATCTGAACACTAAAACACCGTTAATAAAGAGTAACACGAACTATTTATCCGGATAACACTGTGATGTCAGGAAACAACCGAAGTAGTTAACAAACAATTAATTAAGTCAATTAACACTGAAAATAGGGACCAGTCATCACGCTTTATGTTTATTCAGGTGGACACAGAGACAGGTAACAGCTGACTCCTGTTAGCAGACTGAGAGCTTTCCCTTCCCCTTAGCTCATGGTAAGCCTTACTCACTAGTCAATCCTCCCGAGTCGGGATACGAACCTAGGCCAAACCGCTCGCGAAGCGCGGGGCTGAGTCAGTTACCACTGCGCCATCGGGGACTGAGGCACTATACTTAATAATTAACAGGTAACACCATTTATTTAATTAATAAATGCGAGTGAACCCTCCATAGCTGTCACGGAACCCAACACTACCACGATGCCCCATACATGCTGGGGTAAAACAAATGGGTAACAGTACAGTCGAGTTTCTTCTCGCCTCACAATCGTGAATTCCTGGTTCGAATCCCGACGGGATAGAAATAGCGGGCGCGTTTTATATGACCTAATGCCCCTGTTCACCTAGCAGTAAATAGGTACCCTAGAGTTAATCAGCTAATAGGTCCCCAGAAATTAGTCAGCTTGTTGCGAGGTGGCATCGAGGTGTGTGTATATATATATATATATATATGTATATATATATATATATATATATATATATATATATATATATATATATATATATATATATATATATATATGTCGTACCTAGCAGCCAGAACTCACTTCTCAGCCTACTATGCAAGGCCCGATTTGCCTAATAAGCCAAGTTTTCCTGAATTAATATATTTTCTCTAATTTTTTTCTTATGAAATGATAAAGCTACCCATTTCATTATGTATGAGGTCAATTGTTTTTTATTTCAGATAAAATTAAAGTAGATATATGACCGAACCTAACTAACCCTACCTAACCTAACCTAACCTATCTTGATAGGTTAGGGTAGGTTAGGTAGCCGAAAAAGTTAGGTTAGGTTAGGTTAGGTAGTCGAAAAACATTTAATTCATGAAAACTTGGCTTATTAGGCAAATTGGGCCTTGCATAGTAGGCTGAGAAGTGCGTTCTGGCTACTAGGTACGACATATATATATATATATATATATATATATATATATATATATATATATATATATATATATACACTTGTCCCCGACACAGTTTTATTATTATTATTATTATTATTACAATAATGTTTTCACACACACACAACAGTATGAGGCTACAAGATGACCTAGACAAGCTGAAGGAATGGTCCAACAAATGGCTTCTAAAGTTAAACCCAAGTAAATGTAAGGTAATGAAACTAGGTGGAGGAAATAGAAGACCAGACACGGGATACCGAATGGGAGATTAACTCCTTCACGAAACGGACAGAGAGAAAGATCTAGGAGTTGACGCCAAACCTGTCTCCTGAAGCCCACATCAAAAGACGAACATCGGCGGCGTATGTGAGGCAGGCTAACAGACTTGCCTTCAGAAACTTGTGTAAGGAATCTTTCAGAACCTTGTATACCACGCATGTAAGGCCAATCCTGGAATATGCGGCCTCAGGATGGAGCCCGTACCATGTAAAGCACAAGACGAAGATGGAAGAGGTATGCCACTAGGCTAGTACCAGAACTAAGAGGCATGAGCTAAGAAAAAAGGCTGCGTAAAAAGCACCTCATGTCTCTGTAAGACAGAAGAGCTCGGGGAGACATGATCACCACATACAAAATTCTCAGCGGGAATTTATAGGACAGACAACGATGGATTATTTAACACGGGTGGTTCACGCACAAGGGGACACAGGTGGAAGCTGAGCACCCAAATGAGCCACAGAGACTTTATAAAAAACTTTTTCAGTTTCAGAATAATTAGTAAATGGAATGCCTCCACCACATCACTAGGAAGTGATGTGGTGGAGGCAGACTCCATACACAGCTTCAAATGTGAATACGATAGAGCTCGAGAGGCTCGGGAATCTGTACACCTGTAGATTGATGGTTGAGAGGCGGGACCAAAGAGCCAGAGCTCAACCCCCGCAAGCACAACTAGGCGAGTACAAACACAACATATAACATACAGAGGGGGGACAGACAAGGTGGACAAGGACAGCCTCTTTAAATTTAAAGTAGGACAAGAAGACACAGTTGGAAGTTGGAAACGCAAATGAGTCGAAGAAATAAAAGGAACTACTCGTACCTTGTACGGGCGGTCAACAGGTGGAATGAACACGAGAATAAGTTGTGGAAGCCACCTCCAGCCACAACTTTAAGACTAGAATCGATAAAGAATTCAAACTTCAGAAAAGTTCAATTGTAACGCAACAGGTTAGAACTGACCTAGACTTCACTTTCTGTAGACTGTTACGCAAGCACTGTTAAGTTGCGCGCGTGCACACACGCACTTACGCGCACACACGCACTTACGCACACATGCACACACACATACACACACATGGTAAATGGAATGCACTAGGAAGTGATGTGGTGGAGGTTGACTCCATACACAGTTTCAAATGTAGATATGATAGAGCCCAGTAGGCTCAGGAATCTGTACACCAGTAGATTGACGGTTGAGAGGCGGGACCAAATAGCCAAAGCTCAACCCCCGCAAGCACAACTAGATGAGTACAACTTGGTGAGTACACACACACACACACACACACACACACACACACACACGCACACACGCACACACACACACACACACACACACACACACACACACACACACTAGTACCCGAGCTGAGAGGTATGAGCTACGAGGAGAGACTACGGGAATTAAACCTCACTTCGCTGGAAGACAGACGAGTTAGGGGGGACATGATCACCACATTCAAGATTCTGAAGGGAATTGATAGGGTAGATAAAGACAGTCTATTTAACACAAGGGGAACACGCACAAGGGGACACAGGTGGAAACTGAGTGCCCAAATGAGCCACAGAGATATTAGAAAGAACTTTTTTAGTGTCAGAGTGGTTGGCAAATGGAATGCATTAAGAAGTGATGTGGTGGAGGCTGACTCCATACACAGTTTCAAATGTAGATATGATAGAGCCCGATAGGCTCAGGAATCTG
This sequence comes from Procambarus clarkii, assembly GCF_040958095.1. Classification (NCBI taxonomy): domain Eukaryota; kingdom Metazoa; phylum Arthropoda; class Malacostraca; order Decapoda; family Cambaridae; genus Procambarus; species Procambarus clarkii. The sequence continues at coordinate 13,522,143 of NC_091174.1, forward strand.
TACACCTGTTGATTGACGGTTGAGAGGCGGGACCAAAGAGCCAGAGTTCAACCCCCGCAAACACAACTAGGTGAGTACTAGGTGAGTACACACACGTGCGTACGTACGTAAGACTGGCATAAAAGCCCTTGTAAAGGGCCATTGAAGATATAGGAAACAGTGACTTCCGGTAAAGGTTGGACCAAGGATTAATTAAGGAACTGAGAGCCCGCAACCTCTCGCCAGCACCATGAGAAGGTAACTGGCTGGGCCATAGTAGCCGTCAAGTGTCACGACTCATCTCCTGAGGGAGAAGCTGCTCCCCGGGCGACAAGAACAGCATCCGGTGTCAAGTAGGTGATGTAGGCGGAGTGACCACGCGTGCCGACTTCTGACCTCTTGCCCATGACGGTGCCAGTCAACACACATGATGTCATTAACAGTGCCACACATATATGATGTGTATGACCTACCTCCTGGGTAATGTTGGCCTTGGGTGACACTTTGTTTAGATCCATGTTGGTCAGTGGTTGAGCCATGGTTCATGACTAGCGCCTACTGTGGGAAAGGGAGTAGTCCAAAGAGCGGGGTTACCGACACTGACTCATGAAGCCATAGTGAGCGTGAGGGGTGGTGGAGGGGGCAGCATGCTGGCTAACACAGACGCAACACCGAGCAGAGTGCGGGGCAGACTGAGCCGCCTTCCTCCCACTACAGCCAAGTTCATGGCCCGCGCCTCTTCCTCAGGGCTCCACACACCGCCACACGCCACAATCCTCGCTGATCAATAATGTTCTCCTATCACCCAGCATCATTCCTTCCACTTGCTAGCCGTGTCTGCCATCGTAAACACATCACACATTAATATCCTACTACGGCCCGTGCCTGACGACTCCATACACTGATCAGACAATGATAACAGAGAATATAACATATCCAAAATCATTCTTGGACGCAAACTCCTTGACCTGACCCAACTCTAGATGCTTCAACATACCGCATTCGACAAAGTTTTCCCGTGTTAGGAATGCACAAAGGCATCCTTACTGGGGCACTTGAGCCAGCAGCATAATCACAGCGACCGGAATGGTGGCGAGACTTCATAATGGTTTCCATAGGTGAATGGTGGGTGTGAGCCACATGAGAGAGAGAAGACTGACTCGGGGGAATCTTAGAGAACGCGGGCTTTGTGTGGTGATGTGGGAGGGCGCTCTGCTGGGCCTCACCTCCACACTTTGCTCCTACAACAATACCCTTCATACATCACCCACTTAATATGCAAAACGTCTTGGAAGAAGCAGAGTCTTGCACTGAGGCGAGGCGGACGTGCCGCACTCTTCCACTGAGGCGAGGCGGACGTGCCGCACTCTTCCACTGAGGCGAGGCGGACGTGCCGCACTCTTCCACTGAGGCGAGGCGGACGTGCCGCACTCTTCCACTGAGGCGAGGCGGACGTGCCGCACTCTTCCACTGAGGCGAGGCGGACGTGCCGCACTCTTCCACTGAGGCGAGGCGGACGTGACGCAGTCTTCCACTGAGGCGAGGCGGACGTGCCGCACTCTTCCACTGAGGCGAGGCGGACGTGCCGCACTCTTCCACTGAGGCGAGGCGGACGTGACGCAGTCTGGCACTGAGGCGAGACAGTCGTGCAGAGACCAACACTGAGGCGAGACAGTCGTGCAGAGACCAGCACGTGTTGTCCCAGGCGTGAGTTATGATAATCTCACTCGCGCCTGCTCGTGGCCGGCCCCGCGCGGCTCTGTGTCACCTACACCGGTAAACAAGAAATCCCATTCAACAACACCATGTCCAGCTGACTCTAAGATAACATTACTCACTACTACACATTTGTGTCTAGCGCCGACTCTAGGACGACAGTGTCGATCCCATGACGACAGTGTCGACCCCATGATGAGACAGTGCTGACCCCATGACGAAACAGTGCCGACCCTATGACGAGACAGTGTCCATCCCAGAACAAGACAGTGTCCATCCCAGAACAAGACAGTGCTCATCCCAGAACAAGACAGTGCTCATCCCAGAACAAGACAGTGCTCATCCCAGAACAAGACAGTGCTCATCCCAGAACAAGACAGTGCTCATCCCAGAACAAGACAGTACCCATCCCAGAATGAGACAGTGCTCATCCCAGAACAAGACAGTACCCATCCCAGAATGAGACAGTGCCCATCCCAGAATGAGACAGTTCCCATCCCAGAACAAGACAGTGCCCATCCCAGAACAAGACAGTACCCATCCCAGAATGAGACAGTGCCCATCCCAGAATGAGACAGTTCCCATCCCAGAACAAGACAGTGCCCATCCCAGAACAAGACAGTACCCATCCCAGAATGAGACAGTGCCCATCCCAGAATGAGACAGTTCCCATCCCAGAACAAGACAGCGCCCATCCCAGAACGAGACAGTGCCGACCCCATAACGAGACAATGCCAGATATAAGAGGCAGCTACCGTGTTATGACCCTTAAGGCATCATAACAAGACAATACAGACGGCAAGATACACATGTGACTAGTCGTGCGATACGTAGTTATTCTCAGTGACTTGTTTACATGTGGCTCCAAGTTAGGGTCAATGTACCACTGGAAACACAAACTGCGTGCCCCCCATTTATCTCACTAGAATCACTGAAATAAAAAGTTACATTCTAACTGTCTGTTCTCTAGAATTATTTAGGCTGATGGAATCAAGGTCTCCGCGGCTACAACAGATAAATTACAAACCTACTTTAAAAAGTACAGGTGTAAGTTACAGAAAATCTGTTGTATCCTCGTGTTGACTCGCGGCATCAGTCGCTCCGCTTAGGAGTCGCGAGTTATGTGAGTGATTATATATAATACCTATTATGTAAAAATTATACTAAGACGTGGTATAAAATTATATTAATACGAGGCTTCCCAACACTCATATGAAGAAAGATTGACAAAGCTTAAATTACAGTCTCTAGAAAGGCGAAGAACTAGTGGTGGCATGTTAGAGGTTTACAAGTGGATGAGTGGGCATAACAAAGGGGATATTAATAGGGTATTAAAAGTATCAACAGAAGACAGAACTCGAAACAATGGTTATAAATTGGATATGTTTAGATTTAGGAAAGACATGGGTAAATACTGGTTCGGTATCAGGATTATTGATTTGTGGAACCAATTGCCGCGTAGCGTGGTGGAGGTGGGGTCCCTCGATTGTTTCAAACGTGGGTTGGACATGTATATGAGTAGGATTGGGTGTTTATAAATAGGAGCTGCCTCGTATGGGCCAATAGGCCTTCTGTAGGTACCTTTATTCTTATGTTTTATGTTCTTATGACTTTTGTTAGGCCAAAGCTAGAATATGCAGCGGTTGTGTGGTGCCCATATCTTAATAAACACATCAACAAGCTGGAAAAGGTGCAAAGACATGCCACTAAGTGGCTCCCAGAACTGAAATACAAGAGCTACGAGGAGAGATTAGAAACATTAAATATGCCAAAACTAGAAGCTAGAAGAAAAAGAGAAGATATGATAACTTCATACAAAATAGTAACAGGGATCGATAAAATTGATAGAGAAGAATTCCTGAGACCTGGAACTTCAAGAACAAGAGGTCATAGATTTAAACTAACGAAACAAAGCTGCCGGAGAAATATAAGAAAATTCACTTAAACAGAGTGGTAGACGGTTCGAACAAGTTAGGTAAGAAGGTGGTGGCCAAAACCGTCAGTAATTTAAAAGCGTTATTTGACAAAGAATGCTGGGAAGACGGGACACCACGAGCGTAGCTCTCATCCTGTAACTACACTTAGGTAATTACACACGCACACAAACGCACACGCGCGCGCAAACGCACCCACGCACGCACCCACACATACACATACACAGGAGATATGATAGCAGCATACAAAATACTTAGGGAATTGGCAGAGTGAAAATAGATAAAATGTTCACACGTAATATTAACAGAACGATGATGGGACATGAGTGGAAACTGGAAACTCAGATGAGTCACAGAGATGTTAGGAAGTTTTCTTCAGCGTGAGAGTAGAGGAAAAATGTCATGCACTTCATTAAAGAGCAGGTTGTGGAAGCAAACTTTATTCATAATTTTAAAAGTAGATATGATAGGGAAATTGGACATGAGTCATTACTATAAACAACTGATTTCTGGAAAGGCGGGATCCAAGAGTCAATGCTCGATCCTCCAGGCACAAATAGGTGAGTAAACACACAGCTACACACACACACACGTCACTGGGAAACAGAAGAGTTAGGGGGGGGACATGATCACCACATACAAGATTCTCAGAGGAATTGATAGGGTAGATAAAGACAGAATATGTAACAATAGGGGCAAAGGCACTAGGGGGACACAGGTGGAAATTGAGTGCACAAATGAGCCATAGAGACATTAGAAAGAATTTTTTGAGTGTCAGAGTAGTAGACAAATGGAATGCATTAGAAAGTAATGTGGTGGAGGCTGACTCCATATACAGTTTCAAGTGTAGATATGATAGAGCCCAGTAGGCTCAGAAAACTGTACACCAGTTGAGAGGCGGGACCAAAGAGCCAGAGCTCCCCCCCTCCGCAAGCACAACTAGGTAAGTACACACATATACACATAGGTGTGTAGTGTGAGTAGTGTGTACTACTCACCTAGTAGTACACACACACACAAAGAGTTAGTGTGAACAATAAGGTGAGGACGGTCTAAGCGTTGCCTGGTATTAACTCACGTGCGGGCTGGTCGAATATAACATTAGAGCTCAGCTGTGACACATCTTGGCAACATTCCCCTCCCGTGTAAGGAATGCTTACTAACACTCAATGTGCCACCTTGGTATCCATTTTTGTTTATGTAGGCACAGTAGACGACTTCTGACTGACTCCTGTTAGCAGGCTGATAACTTCCCATATCTCAAGTTACATCTTTCCTTACTAGTTTTCCCTTCAACAAGATCCGCCAATCGGCTTACAACCAGGTCCTCAATTACTGCTTCATGATGAGGGGCGAACAGTTAAGGATAGTAAACAGTAAAAAATTTGCGTCCAGTCAATCAACCCCGTTTACGGCTCGAACCCAGACGAATTCCCTCCAGTAGTGCGGCGCGAGTGTGCTACCACTGCACCAACCAGGCCTCAAATTGTGTTGTTCATTCGTCTTAACATAAATTCATCCGTCCATGCCCAGTGATGGTCCGTGGTGAGGCAGCGGACGGTGGGACACACACTTCACAACCACTAACCACAGTTAATCAACACTACTCTCTCTCCTTCTCTTCTTTAATAAGCTCTAAGACCTAAAATCACAAGTTAGTAAATCAATTTGAGAAATGGAATTAAAAGGTGAGGTTAAAAGGCGGCGATATACCATAGGAAAGCATTGGAAGTAAGGGGGTGTTGCAAGAGGCGTCTGACCAAGTCTTCATAAAAGTGTAAATAGGTGAGAGGCAAGACATCTCGTTCCAAGAGGCGTCTTGAGAAGAAACCATCTCGGAACGACTAGCGAGACTCTTATGTTAAGAATTTCAAAACATTTCAACTCATGATTACAAAAGTACGAATGAAAATCCCTCCATCAAGTTTCTCAATCGGCAAAGTTGAGTTCTATGTCTTAAGAAACTACTGGAAACTAAAATACTTATATGACTGATGGTCACTATTGACAGCTCGTCGACCTGGAACTATAATTTGAAGACAACTTCCAGTACTCATTACCAAAGAGAACAAGACAATTTCTCCGAGTAAAGGCTTGCAATTATTTTAATGAAATAAAAGGCAAGTGAGACTTTAAATACAAAGATTAATTATATCCTCATTGTGAACATGTTCACAAGGGCAAAGTGATAAGGAATAGCCTTCAAGAAGGTCAAATCCGAAAAAAATATATATGAAATTAGCTTAATTTTACACACCAAGACATTTTGAGATTAATAGTAAAGTAATTTCTGCACTGGCAGTGATTGTCGAGTTCTAGGCATTACAAATATTATTAAACAACTCAAATATTAATTAGAACACGAATTAAAATATATCATGCAAATAAGTTGGAAATTGTGAAAATGGAAAACGTGCAAACGAGGTTTCTCCGTATTTAATTGTGTTTCCATATTTGACTCCTAAATCATCTCATTTTAAAAGACAATAAATAAATCTTTTTCGCTGCTCTTAAATGACACAAACTCTTAAAAAAAATTACTCCCGCAGATGATAAGACACTAGAATCATTACGACTGATAACTCCATGAGGAGCAGATATTATAGGTTTTGTATATGACAGATTCACGACTTATACAGAGATATTTAGAGGTGGTTTGATTAAGAAGTAAATATGGCTTTCGATTTACAGCACCGTGAAAACTTGGGGGGATGGGGATAGGCCTTAATGCACATGGGAGACCCTAATGTAATATTGATTCGTTTATTTTCAGAGACATATTATATATATATATATATATATATATATATATATATATATATATATATATATATATATATATATATATATATATGTCGTACCTAGTAGCCAGAATGCACTTCTTGGCCTACTATGCAAGGCCCGATTTGCCTAATAAGCCAAGTTTTCTTGAATTAATATATTTTCTCAATTTTTTTCTTATGAAATGATAAAGCTACCCATTTCATAATGTATGAGGTCAATTTTTTTTTATTGGAGTTAAAATTAACGTAGATATATAACCGAACCTAACCAACCCCACCTAACCTAACCTAACCTATCTTTATAGGTTAGGATAGGTTAGGTAGCCGAAAACGTTAGGTTAGGTTAGGTTAGGTAGTCGAAAAACAATTAATTCATGAAAACTTGGCTTATTAGGCAAATTGTGTCATGCATAGTAGGCTGAGAAGTGCGTTCTGGCTACTAGGTACGACATATATATATATATATATATATATATATATATATATATATATATATATATATATATATATATATATATAATATATATATATATACATATAACTTAAAACTCCACACCCCAGAAGTGACTCGAACCCATACTGCCAGGAGCACTATGCAACTGGTGTACAGGAGACCTTAACCACTCGACCATCACGACCGGACAAAAGATGATGGTAGCCGAGGCTATTTCCCCATCATACGTGCTTTCTCTTCATTTCTGCGTTGAAAGGCATTATTCCTAATTACAGTGAATGCTGCACCAGCCTTGCCATTGGCAGGATTAGATGACCCGTCAGTGTAAATTTGATCTAGTTCATCTCCGGCTTCTTTATAAATTTCCCCGAGATACTTGTGCCTCATTTCTTGTGGTATCATGTTGGATTTTTTCGTTGCCATTTTATTGATGATAATCCTGCATGACTCATCCTCTCAGGGCGGTAACCTCTCTACAGGCATGAGCTCACGAGCTTGCTCAAGCAGGTGAAGTTTTACGAGATGGCAGACTGATCCAGTTCTCTGTACTTATGGGATTTGGCTGATTCCCTGTGAGTGGCGGCGCCACCCGGTTGCACAACACTTAGGTCAATGTAGGTGTTAGCCAGGGTTGTTACGCACGTGTAGTCCCATACTAACTGCTTGCCATTCTTCCAGGGGTTCACTGTGATACAATCTGGGCGACCAATAAGGGCATCAGAGTTACAGCACATTAGGTAACGGGGCTCTATCTCAGCTGGGCATCCAGCTGTGGCGAAACTCCTCTTGATGATGTCGTTAACTTCATTGTGCCTCGAGTGCCATATCTCTGTGCTTTGGAAGAGTAGGCCATGGTGGCCGTACCTGTCGGCCTCCATCTCGCCACAAATACACCTATATTTGATGTGGATTGGGGCAGCAAGGCGGAGGCGCCTCACTGCTACTGCTGTGAGGCAGGCAAATGTCGTGTTGTGCTGATGCAGCACCCAGGCACTCTGCAGCAACTTGGTCTACTTTGGGGCCATCCCAGCTGGATTGCTTGTGGACGTTTGAGGGTGGTGGATATTTTATATATATATATATATATATATATATATATATATATATATATATATATATATATATATATATATATATATATATATATATATATATGTCGTACCTAGTAGCCAGAAAGCACTTCTCAGCCCACTATGCAAGGCCCGATTTGCCTAATAAGCCAACTTTTCATGAATTAATTGTTTTTCGACGACCTAACCTACCTAACCTAACCTAACCTAACTTTTTCGGCTACCTAACCTAACCTAACCTATAAAGATAGGTTAGGTTAGGTTAGGTAGGGTTGGTTAGGTTCGGTCATATATCTACGTTAATTTTAACTCCAATAAAAAAAAATTGACCTCATACATAATGAAATGGGTAGCTTTATCATTTCACAAGAAAAAAATTAGAGAAAACATATTAATTCAGGAAAACTTGGCTTATTAGGCAAATCGGGCCTTGCATAGTAGTCCAAAAAGTGTGTTCTGGCTACTAGGTACGGCATATATATATATATATATATATATATATATATATATATATATATATATATATATATATATATATATATATATATATATATATATATATGTCGTACCTAGTAGCCAGAACTCACTTCTCAGCCTACTATTCAAGGCCCGATTTGCCTAATAAGCCAAGTTTTCCTGAATTAATATATTTACTATAATTTTTTTCTTATGAAATGATAAAGCAACCCTTTTCTCTATGTATGAGGTCAATTTTTTTTTATTGGAGTTAAAATTAACGTAGATATATGACCGAACCTAACCAACCCTACCTAACCTAACCTAACCTATATTTATATGTAAGGTTAGGTTAGGTAGCCAAAAAAAGCTAGGTTAGGTTAGGTTAGGTAGGTTAGGTAGACGAAAAAACATTAATTCATGAAAACTTGGCTTATTAGGCAAATCGGGCCTTGAATAGTAGGCTGAGAAGTGCGTTCTGGCTATTAGGTACGACATATATATATATATATATATATATATATATATATATATATATATATATATATATATATATATATATATATATATATATATATATTGTGACGGTAAAGTGTTGGAGTGTTGATGTTCGGCAGTCCTCCAATGGCAGGTGTCAATGCCTGGTCACACTTACATAAAAAAAGAGACTGCTTGCCTGTTTGTCTGTGGTAAGGTAATGGGAAGACACGCAAAACACAATATAAACAATGAAATTTAAATTACTTTAGAAAACAAGATATGAACAAAGACAATCCCTTGGCTTACGTAAAATTCAAAACAAGTCAACAAACAAAATAACATGAATAATTAATAGATGTGAAAATTTACTCTAAAACAAAATAATGTGCAAGACAATAATAATAATAATCAGGTGCTGAGAATATTGGCTAGAGCTGCCACCTCCCTTAGTACACGACAGCCAGGGCTTAGTATACCAGAAAGAGATGTCAACTTCTAAGAGCACAGAGATATTCTGAGGAGGACGGCGTGAGCTGGCCCAGACGTCGACTCAGGTAGAGGGCGTGAGTGCAGGTGCAGGTGTGCTGTTGGCGATACACCAGCCAATCAGGAGCAGGCAGGCGGAGAATGGGTAGTTTGCTCGTTGACGACGGGTGGAGAGCTGGCGTGTCTGGTGGTGCAAGGAACGCTTTGCTTCCTAGGCAAAACGTTTGTTGATACTGGTGGACGTATCTTTAATATAGCATCTTGTACTTGTAGAATGACGTAAATGATATAGGGAAGAGCAGGCTCAATCTCTCTTGAAAGAGATTATCGTCACAATATATATAAAACAACAGCCATATTATCAACAGCCATAATAGCAACAGCCATAAGAGCAATAACCATATTAACAAGAGACATAATAGCAAGAGCCATGATAGTAACAGCCATATCAGCAAGAGCCATAAGAGCAATAACCACATTATTAAGAGACATAATAGCAACAGCAATAACAGCCATATCAGCAAGAGCCATAAGAGCAATAACCACATTATTAAGAGACATAACAGCAACAGCAATAACAGCCATATTAGCAAGAGCCATAAGAGCAATAACCACATTATTAAGAGACATAACAGCAACAGCAATAACAGCCATATTAGCAAGAGCCATAAGAGCAATAACCACATTATTAAGAGACATAACAGCAACAGCAATAACAGCCATATTAGCAGGAGCCATATTTCTTCTCAGTAATGAACTAGAGAAATATTCCAGTCTTGTCTGGAGATGCAGCAGAGTCTTCCGGTTGCCTCAGCCGCTTACAACAGCCTCCCATCTCCGGCTGGCTTAATTGTGGCCTCGACGTGCCCTGTGTACCGTGTACAGTGTACCGTGTGGGGGACAGTGTACCGTGTGAGGGGACAGTGTACCGTGTGAGGGACAGTGTACCGTGTGAGGGACAGTGTACCGTGTGAGGGGACAGTGTATATTGTGAGGGGATAGTGTACATTGTGAGGGGACAGTGTACCGTGTGAGGGGACAGTGTACCGTGTGAGGGACAGTGTACCGTGTGAGGGGACAGTGTACCGTGTGAGGGGACAGTGTACCGTGTGAGGGACAGTGTACCGTGTGAGGGACAGTGTACCGTGTGAGGGGACAGTGTATATTGTGAGGGGATAGTGTACATTGTGAGGGGACAGTGTACCGTGTGAGGGGACAGTGTACCGTGTGAGGGACAGTGTACCGTGTGAGGGGACAGTGTATATTGTGAGGGGATAGTGTACATTGTGAGGGGACAGTGTACCGTGTGAGGGGACAGTGTACCGTGTGAGGGGACAGTGTACCGTGTGAGGGGACAGTGTACCGTGTGAGGGACAGTGTACCGTGTGAGGGACAGTGTACCGTGTGAGGGACAGTGTACCGTGTGAGGGGACAGTGTACCGTGTGAGGGGACAGTGTACCGTGTGAGGGACAGTGTACCGTGTGAGGGGACAGTGTACCGTGTGAGGGGACAGTGTACCGTGTGAGGGGACAGTGTACCGTGTGAGGGGACAGTGTACCGTGTGAGGGGAACATGGGCCACACCAGGAGTCAGACATCCTCCAAGCGTAACGACCGAGGCTGCAAGTGCTTGTTCATAGATTATATTCTTTTATATGCGACATCAGAGCTGTTGTTTACATGGCCACCGGGGTAGTAACAACCCGCTTGGTCCAAGCACTTGCCATCTGGGTCGGTGTTTTATATATTCAGTTTGTGTTCTCTTAGTAATCTCTGCCCGGCCTCTTCCAGTACAGCATATATATATATACCGTTAATACCCAAACCCATACATGTGACTAGCTATATACACAGTTCAGTTACCTAACCCACACATGTGACTAGCTATATACACAGTTCAGTTACCTAACCCACACATGTGACTAGCTATATATACACAGTTCAGTTCCCCAACCGGCACATGTGACTAGCTATATACACAGTTCAGTTCCCCAACCCACACATGTGACTAGCTATATATACACAGTTCAGTTCCCCAACCCACACATGTGACAATTAAGGAAAGACACGATTTAATGTAAGCAGTTCGGACCGGAACGTCATCGCTTCTTTCCTATATATTGGGTGAGATTACTAGTGGTCAAAAGGGAGGGTAGAAATAGCCTAAGCTACTCTATCCCTTTGAGATGTATTTCTGTCTTGTCTCAATAAACATACTTGAACTAGTGTGGTCACCCCAGGTCACTGTGACTTACTCTCTCAACATGATGAATTACTTTACTCATTACTTAACGTAATCATTACTTTACTTTAATGAAGAGCTCTCAGGGATTCAGGTCAACTTGACACTTACGTAAAAGAAAGATGGATTGCCGCCATAAAGCAGCTTTAATCCATAAAGCAGCATGATTGCTTTATTGTTTAAAGCCATAAAGCAGTCTGTTTTCCTGAATCCGTTCATCTGGGTTATTTGGGCCTCGAACCGTGGACCCCACGCGTGTGAGGCGTGGACCCCACGCCTGTGAGGCGTGGACCCCACGCCTGTGAGGCGTGGACCCCACGCGTGTGAGGCGTGGACCCCACGCGTGTGAGGCGTGGACTCCACTCGAGTGAACCGTGGACCCCATGTGTGTGAGGCGTGGACCCCACGTGTGTGAGGCGTGGACCCCACTCGAGTGAACCGTGGACCCCATGTGTGTGAGGCGTGGACCCCACGTTGAGGAGACCACAACGTACAAAATAAGGGGCACTAAAAAACACACACACGCAGCTGCTCACTTTAGCTAACTAACCAAGGCATAAAAAGACTCTTTTTAACTAACTTCTAACTTCTACTTAACTTCTAACTTTTCTTGTAACTTCTATTTTTCATAGTACCCCTTATTTTATCCGTTGAGGAGACCACAGCGTAGAAAATGAGGTGCATTAGCTGCGAGTAAACGGGCTGGCCAGTGGACAACCGTTAAACTGTATTAAAAAACCTTAATGATCTCTTCCTTCAGCAAAAGTGAGATTTAAACATTAACTTGATTTAGCAGGAAATTAACAGTTTTACATTTACACATCTGCTCCATCACACACCTGGCTTATCCCATGCCATGTCGTAACACATCTGTTCCATCTCCATCGCTCTATCACACACCAGTACCATCCCCAGCGTCCCATCACACACCTGGACCATCCCCAGGGTCCCATCACGCACGTGGACCATCCCCAGCGTCCCATCACACACCTGGACCATTCCCAGCATCCCACCACACACCTGGACCATCCCCAGCGTCCCATCACACACCTGGACCATTCCCAGCATCCCACCACACACCTGGACCATCCCCAGCGTCCCATCACACACCTGGACCATCCCCAGCGTCCCATCACACACCTGGACCATCCCCAGGGGTCCCATCACGCACGTGGACCATCCCCAGCGTCCCATCACACACCTGGACCATCCCCAGCGTCCCATCACACACCTGGACCATTCCCAGCATCCCACCACACACCTGGACCATCCCCAGCGTCCCACCACACACCTGGACCATCCCCAGCGACCCATCACACACCTGGACCATCCCCAGCGTCCCATCACACACCTGGACCATCCCCAGGGTCCCATCACACACCTGGACCATCCCCAGCGACCCATCACACACCTGGACCATCCCCAGCGACCCATCACACACCTGGACCATCCCCAGCGTCCCATCACACACCTGGACCATCCCCAGCGTCCCATCACACATCTGGACCATCCCCAGCGTCCCATCACACACTTGGACCATTCCCAGCATCCCACCACACACCTGGACCATCCCCAGCGTCCCATCACACACCTGGACCATCCCCAGCGTCCCATCACACACCTGGACCATCCCCAGCATCCCACCACACACCAGGACCATCTCCAGCGTCCCATCACACACCTGGACCATCCCCAGCATCCCACCACACACCAGGACCATCTCCAGCGTCCCATCACACACCTGGACCATCTCCAGCGTCCCACCACACACCTGGACCATCCCCAGCGTCCTATCACACACCTGGACCATCTCCAGCGTCCCATCACACACCTGGACCATCCCCAGCATCCCATCACACACCTGGACCATCCCGTGCCCCGCCGTCACGCAGGTGTCGTGAGAGAGGCGAGGGAAGCACTCATCCTGTGCGCTAACAAAGTTACACTCTGTTCATCAACCCTGTGAGAGCATAATGCACTCGTTGATATCACTAAAAAGGGAGATCACGTTGATGGACCTTATCCAGGCACGGGAAATCTTATTTACGACTAGAGTACAATATCTGCTAGTCTTTGGTGCTCAGTATGGTTTATACGGGGGGGGGGGGAAATAAGCAATATTAGCTACAACAAAACTAATTAGGGACAACGAGTCAAATAACCGAAGTTTGGCAATACAATTACGGTATATTCCCATATGAATCAAAATGCGCCGGAACATTAAAAAACAGCCACAATATGAATATGATATAAACCTTTGTTTGTCGTGACACAAGAGGGTACCGGATCATCCCTACTCCTGTGAAGCAGGACTCGGGGGTCGTCTGCCTAACCCTACTAGTTTCTCTGTGTGCACTTCTGATACTCCTGCAGATACACTGTCTGCAGGAGTCTGTCTCCCTGTCTGCAGGAGTCTGACTCCCTGTCTGCAGGAGTCTGTCTCCCTGTCTGCAGGAGTCTGACTCCCTGTCTGCACTCCCGATACAAAGCTCGCTGCGAGAAGTGTGGTTCGTCATCCACATGGTAGGTTATCTTGAGGTTATCTTGAGATGATTTCGGGGTTTAGTGTCCCCGCGGCCCGGTCCTCGACCAGGCTTCCACTCCCAGGAAGCAGCCCGTGACAGCTGACTAACTCCCAGGTACCTATTTACTGCTAGGTAACAGGAGCATCAGGGTGAAAGAAACTCTGCCCATTGTTTCTCACCGGCGCCTGGGATCGAACCCGGGACCACAGGATCACGCGTCCAGTGTTCTGTCCGCTGAGCCATCGGCTCCCGCAACAATAAACAAGGTATCACTACGGTCAGTGAAGGATGCGGCAGAGTCTGTGTTATCCACTAAGCTGGAGTTTCAACCTAATATTAGAGGCTGGCGAGCTTCAGGAAATTTGAAAGAAAAAAACAGTCCCCCAATTTAATAAAACAGAGACAGGAAGCACTAAACTATAGATCAGAGCCTCTAACATGCAACCCGTACACAATCCTGGGAAAGGTAATCAGGTAGAGAATATTGGAACACTTAAGAGAATACATTTTTAACAGAGTTACAACAGGATAACGTCAACGTTATATTGGAAGTCGGTGAACAAATTAACAGCAATTAAAAATCGGAACAACGAGGCTTTCAAGATCATATACATAACCTTTTGTGTGACCTTTACTAGAGTATGCAGCATCAGCATGGTATCCGGACCTCGCGAAGCACACAAAAGGAACGTGAGAAAGTATAGAGGATTTCATATAGAAAAATACCAGACTTTAGAGGGTTTAGCTATATAGGCAGGTTAAGGGAACTCAATCTCACAACCTTAGAGTTCAGAAAGAACAGAGGGGATGTGCTTACTGCTGAGGGGAACTGATGAGATGGATAAGGACACCCTATAGAGGATGGAGAACAGGGTGTTCTCACACAGTGAGGAGAACACTGCTGGAAGCTGGATATACATTTGAATCCTAGAAATGTAAGGAAATTCAAGTACCCTGTACGGATGGTGGGCAAGTTGAAGGCATTGAAAGAAAAGAATGTGAACGACACCTTACCCCACAACTTAACGAACAAATACGACGTATACTTTGAACATCAAGAGATGAATGTAAAACGCGCTCTAGGAACAAAAGGCTAAGAGGTCAGGCATAAAGAGCAAGATCTCACTCCCCCCAGTCATTGAGAGGCAAGAACTGATAGGTAAGCCCAATCAAAATCCCTCTTACACTAACACATCTCACTTACCAGCATTCCCTCACGAACTGGATAAGGAAGTAGTAACTGAAGGGAAACAGAGAGGTTACAGCTGAAGAAAAGTCAGGCATGACACCAACTGGGATCCCCAAAGGCTCGAACTTGGACTTAAGCATAAGCAGAAGGCAGACTCGTGACTGTTTAAGTTTAACTCCAAAACGTGCAGGGTAATGAAGACAGGAAGAAAAGAGAAAGAAGGCAATTACAGTAACTAGAAAGAGAAGAAGACTTATCATAGGACATGATACCAACACTAACACCAGAAGCTCACACAAACAGGAAGACATCTAATGCACATAGTAACCTGGCAAACATGAGCGGCATTTAAGAACCTTAAAAAGGATTTATACGGCCTAAGCTAAAATAGCAGTGGTGGAATGTGTCTCCAGGTGACACACCTTCCTTCAGCAGTACTGGAGTGTCTAGGTGACAAACCTTCCTTCAGCAGTACTGGAGTGTCCAGGTGACACACCTTCCTTCAGCAGTACTGGAGTGTCCAGGTGACAAACCTTCCTTCAGCAGTACTGGAGTGTCCAGGTGACAAACCTTCCTTCAGCAGTACTGGAGTGTCCAGGTGACACACCTTCCTTCGGCAGTACTGGAGTGTCCAGGTGATAAACCTTCCTTCAGCAGTACTGGAGTGTCCAGGTGATAAACCTTCCTTCAGTAGTACTGGAGTGTCCAGGTGATAAACCTTCCTTCAGTAGTACTGGAGAGTCCAGGTGATAAATCTCACATGAGCATTCTGCTCATGTCCCTCTATCTGCCAGGTGTACTCACCTAATTGTACTCACCTAATTGTGCTTGCGGGGGCTGAGCTTTGGCTCTTTGGTCCCGCCTCTCAACTGTCAATCAACTGATACAGAGACGTGAAGGAGTGAAGGAGGACTTTGGCAGCGTTAACACCACCGAGCTAGGTCCGATCAGTTCATCCTAACACATCTAAACACAGCGAGGGACGCCTCTATACCATCACGTCAGGGAAGTCTCTATACCATCACGTCAGGGAAGCCTCTATACCAGCACGTTAGGGACGCCTCTATACCAGCACGTTAGGGACGCCTCTATACCAGCACGTTAGGGACGCCTCTATACCAGCACGTCAGGGACGCCTCTATACCAGCACGTCAGGGACGCCTCTATACCAGCACGTCAGGGACGCCTCTATACCAGCACGTCAGGGACGCCTCTATACCAGCACGTCAGGGACGCCTCTATACCAGCACGTCAGGGAAGCCTCTATACCAACACGTCAGGGACGCCTCTATACCAGCACGTCAGGGACGCCTCTATACCAGCACGTCAGGGGCGCCTCTATACCAGCACGTCATCAAAACACAGAGCTCTCGGGGTCACCATGTGGAAATACAATATATGAAATATCCCTGTTGACTATAGATCCATTTTTTGTTGTCAAGCCGAGTGCTTGAACCTATGGCGTCCTTTTTTACAACACGGTATGACAAATATTTCTTGACTCAGGATCCAGATGCAGTAGTAAAATACTGTCATAGCAGCGCAGGTGACAGTCTGTCATAGCACCCCAGGTGACAGCCTGTCATAGCAGCCCAGGTGACATCCTGTCATAGCACCCCAGGTGACAGCCTGTTTTAACATTTCATGTCGCAGGATGAAGGATGGGTTGTTAAAACACAACACAACCAGCTAGGAAACCGTGCTAATTCTGGCGGTTCACATCTCTATGCCCTGCTGGGCGTCCTGTGACACAGCGGTTCACATCTCTATGCCCTGCTGGGCGTCCTGTGACACAGCGGCTCACATCTCTATGCCCTGCTGGGCGTCCTGTGACACAGCGGTTCACATCTCTATGCCCTGCTGGGCGTCCTGTGACACAGCGGTTCACATCTCTATGCCCTGCTGGGCGTCCTGTGACACAGCGGCTCACATCTCTATGCCCTGCTGGGCGTCCTGTGACACAGCGGTTCACATCTCTATGCCCTGCTGGGCGTGCTGTGACACAGCGGCTCACATCTCTATGCCCTGCTGGGCGTCCTGTGACACAGCGGCTCACATCTCTATGCCCTGCTGGGCGTGCTGTGACACAGCGGCTCACATCTCTATGCCCTGCTGGGCGTCCTGTGACACAGCGGCTCACATCTCTATGCCCTGCTGGGCGTCCTGTGACACAGCGGTTCACATCTCTATGCCCTGCTGGGCGTCCTGTGACACAGCGGCTCACATCTCTATGCCTTGCTGGGCGTCCTGTGACACAGCGGCTCACATCTCTATGCCCTGCTGGGCGTCCTGTGACACAGCGGTTCACATCTCTATGCCCTGCTGGGAGTCCTGTGACACAGCGGCTCACATCTCTATGCCCTGCTGAGCGTGCTGTGACACAGCGGCTCACATCTCTATGCCCTGCTGAGCGTGCTGTGACACAGCGGCTCACATCTCTATGCCCTGCTGAGCGTGCTGTGACACAGCGGCTCACATCTCTATGCCCTGCTGAGCGTGCTGTGACACAGCGGCTCACATCTCTATGCCCTGCTGGGCGTGCTGTGACACAGCGGCTCACATCTCTATGCCCTGCTGGGCGTGCTGTGACACAGCGGCTCACATCTCTATGCCCTGCTGGGCGTGCTGTGACACAGCGACTCACATCTCTATGCCCTGCTGGGCGTGCTGTGACACAGCGGCTCACATCTCTATGCCCTGCTGGGCGTGCTGTGACACAGCGGCTCACATCTCTATGCCCTGCTGGGCGTGCTGTGACACAGCGACTCACATCTCTATGCCCTGCTGAGCGTGCTGTGACACAGCGGCTCACATCTCTATGCCCTGCTGAGCGTGCTGTGACACAGCGGCTCAAATCTCTATGCCCTGCTGGGCGTCCTGTGACACAGCGGCTCACATCTCTATGCCCTGCTGGGCGTCCTGTGACACAGCGACTCACATCTCTATGCCCTGCTGGGCGTCCTGTGACACAGCGGCTCACATCACCGGGGATGGATCTACCCGAGATGATGGTACATCATCATCATCGCAATGAACAGAGAAAACGGAGCTACAAAACATAGCAAATGGGAGAGAATATTCATGTCATATATTATCCGGAACTTTCGAAAATATTCAGATATTTGTTGACCAGACCACACACTAGAAGGTGAAGGGACGACGACGTTTCGGTCCATCCTGGACCATTCTCAAGTCACAATCGACTTATGAATGGTCCAGGACGGACCGAAACGTCGTCGTCCCTTCACCTTCTAGTGTGTGGTCTGGTCAACATAATTTAGCCACGTTATTGTGACTCATCGCCTGCATATTCAGATATTTATCTTAGTAATAGTGAGGCAAAATTAAAAAGGTTACTTTCTTGTGGGATAGCTTCACCTAAAACACGCTTCCAGGCAATATAGATGCAAGCTCATTGTAGAGCTCTGTGGCACACAAGCGCATTGTACAGCCTTGTAGCACACAAGCTCATTGTACAGTCCCGTAGAACACAAGCTCATTATACAGTCATGTAGTGCACAAGCTAACTGCGCTGAGCCATAGCACAGAACTCACTGAGAAGGCCCGCATCGTCCAATCTTAACCGCTCTGCCCTGTAGCCCATGAAGTGTCACTCCACCTGGATAATAAGGTTCCTCCTCGCTGGTAAATGCTTGACAACAACTAACAGCCAACCTAATTGCGATGAAGCCAAGTTAAGACTTGATCAGAAGAGAAACATCAGAGGGTCAGGAAGACTGGAACAGGCGAGCACTCAGTGAAAGATGGAGTGTCGAAGGGGGTTGACTTTGTCCGAGTTTTATGTCAGAATGAAACAAAGGAGACAAAAAAGCCTGGCAAAAGTTATGAGCAATACTTTTAGTAGGAGATCCAAAAGACATCTCTGGGTTTGAAGATTATTTCATCACACTGTTTTTAAAGAAAGTTATGGTGAGTTCAGTCTCTGTGTGGGTCTGTACTGATATATTGATAACACTGGTTTGCTTCTGTCAGGATATGAAGTCAATATCTTCATATCTCATATCTTTTTGTTACTGAAATGGTTTGTGCCCAAGTCCACCAAAGCTAGAGTTAGAAATGCATGAATGGAGGAGAAAAATCTAGTAAAATGAAAGCTTCAACTCCAGCATTGAATAGCTCAGTGAATACATCCAAAGCTTCCACTCCAGCACTGAATACATCCAAAGCTTCCACTCCAGCACTGAATACCTCAGTGAATACAACCATTAGCTCAGCGCTAATGGATGTATCATTACGTGTATCATATCAAGATGTGACAAGGCAGTGGACAGGTCAGGTAGTCAGTGTAGCCCATTAACCACGAACAAATACTACAAGAAAAAATTAGCCCTAACGTGAAATGGAGGTAATAAGGAAGATTGTAATTACGCCGTGGACATGAATGGCTGTGGAAATATATGACGGCCGTCATCCTGCAGGTAATGAATATAGGTTGGTAATGATGATTGCTGCATGCTTCTCTCTTTCTCTCTCATTAATGCATACATTTACATATATGTAAATGTGTGTAATATATATATATATATATATATATATATATATATATATATATATATATATATATGTCGTACCTAGTAGCCAGAACTCACTTATCAGCCTACTATGCAAGGCCCAATTTGACTAATAAGCCAAGTTTTCATGAATTAATATATTTTCTCTAATTTTTTTCTTATGAAATGATAAAGCTACCCATTTCATTAAGTATGAGGTCAATTTTTTTTTAATGGAGTTAAAATTAACGTAGATATATGACCGAACCTAACCAACCCTACCTAACCTAACCTAACCTATCTTCATAGGTTAGGTTCGGTTAGGTAGCAGAAAAAGTTAGGTTAGGTTAGGTTAGGTAGGTTAGGTAGTCGAAAAAACATTAATTCATGAAAACTTGGCTTATTAGGCAAATCGGGCCTTGCATAGTAGGCTGATAAGTGCGTTCTGGCTATTAGGTACGACATATATATATATATATATATATATATATATATATATATATATATATATATATATATATATATATATATATATATGTCGTACCTAGTAGCCAGAACGCACTTCTCAGCCTATTATGCAAGGCCCGATTTGCCTAATAAGCCAAGTTTTCCTGAATCAATATATTTTCTCTAATTTTTTTCTTATGAAATGATAAATCTAACATTATGTATGAGGTCAATTTTTTTTTATTGGAGTTTAAATTAACGTAGATATATGACCAAACCTAACCAACCCTACCTAACCTAACCTAACCTATCTTTATAGGTTAGGTTAGGTTAGGTAGCGGAAAAAGTTAGGTTAGGTTAGGTTAGGTAGGTTAGGTAGTCGAAAAACAATTAATTCATGAAAACTTGGCTTATTAGGCAAATTGGGCCTTGCATAGTAGGCTGAGAAGTGAGTTCTGGCTACTAGGTACGATATATATATATATATATATATATATATATATATATATATATATATATATATATATATATATATATATATATATATATATATATATTATATTTTGATAGCAGTCTTTCTTGTAAACATATGTTGTTGAATATGACCGAGAAGGTAAGATTAATAATTCTAACACGAATTTTCTCTATATTTCTTATGTTTTTCTTCACTGTCGATGGTAGTTGAAATATCAATTCTCCAAAATTCATTTTTATTTATGGTCTGACGCCTGAACGCGTTTCGTAATTCTTATTACATTTTCAAAGACTTAGTTTACACAAAAAAAATTCATCATACTTATACTCGTTTCGGATGAGGTGATATGGCACAAAAGTTTTGTGTGAGGTGACAAACACAAGACAGAACACGAACAAAATTGTATAAATTAGGTATGAAAACATAAGAATGGAAGTAACTGCAGAAGGCCTATTGGCCCATACCTCCTCTTGCTGCTTCTATTTTGGTACGGGGTCTTGAAGTGGGTAGAATATAGTTGTGCATTAATTGGCTGTTGATTGCTGGTGTTGACTTTCTAATGTGTAGTGCCTCGCTGATGTCGAGCCTCCTGGTATCGCTGTATCTATCGATGATTTCTGTGTTGTTTGTTAAGATTTCTCTGATGATGGTCTGGTTGTGAGAAGAGATTACATGTTCCTTGATAGAGCCCTGTTGTTTATGCATTGTTAATCGCCTGGAAAGTGATGTTGTCTTGCCTATATACTGAGTTCTTTGGGGCTTACAGTCCCCAAATGGGCATGTGAAGGCATAGACGACGTTGGTCGTCGAGGTTACAGTTACATATCTGATTGGTTACAAAAAGTGGATTTTAAGAGGCAATAAAGAAAAGTTTCCTTCCTAGAGGCAGTAGATTTCTTCAAACTCCTCCGACGCCGGGCAGGAACCGAGGATGTAGCGGATATTCCCCCTCTGGAGTACACACACTGAGGTGCTGGAAAAGAAAACTTGCCGCTCTAGGGTCTTTTGAAGCTTCAATGAGCCTGGAACCAAGATCCTTAAGAAACCTCCTTGCACTCTCTCCCCATGGACCAAGGGTCTCGGATCCTATTAGAACGAAGTTGTACCGGTGATCTATTTTCCTGTACTTGGTTGACTTGCCTCTCTCTGTGTGTGTCGCCGCAGCTCCGCCTTGGCCGACAGAGAGGATGATGTATGTGGCTGCCAGGGTGGAGACGCAAGTACATTCCCACGCCAATTGTTTGCCATTTTTCCAAGAGCGCAGTGTGATTCGATCTGGTCAGCCAGCAAAGGTAACAGAGTTACGATTCAATAGATTGCGAGGCTCTCTCTCTGCTGGACAGTGGGCTGAGGCAAGGCTCTTAATGATATCATTGACTTCGTCGTGTCCTGAGTGCCAACAGCCGATTTTCCTGTGCAGGCCATGCAATCCATATTCGTCTGCACCTGCCTCGCCGCAAATACTCTTATGAACAGTTTGGATATGTGTGTGTGTTTGTGTGTGTGTGTGTGTGTGTGTGTGTGTGTGTGTGTGTGTGTGTGTGTGTGTGTGTGTGTGTGTGTGTGTGTGTGTGTGTGTGTGCGTACGTGCGTGCGTGTATGGAAAAAACAATATAAGAGAAAACTTGAACTAGCACCGTTATGTCCCATTCTGGAGCCTCAGAGCTGAAAATGTGAAAAGTTTTGATGGTACACTGCGCAAGACATTTACACGCATTTAGTTTAACATGTAAACATGGAGACGCGGGCAGAATACTCTGCTTGATTTTATATGGGCACTTAAATACAATGAGCAGACTTCAAAACACATGAAGCTAGAGCCATTCATATAGTTCTGGAAGACTTAATTAAAATTGAGGGCGGTTGAATTAAGGGGTGGATAGGTGCCTTAAATTTTCAATTTTTCCTCAAATGATTCAATAGATTGCGAGATTCATTAATGATTCAATAGACTGATTAATGACACTATTAGCAAAATTAAGTGTCATTAATCTGGAAGAATTATAAAATAGTTTTTTTCTATAAAATGTATTATATAATACATTATCTAAATAAAAGTATTACAAAATACAGTCCCCGTGGCTAAGTGGTAAGACACTCGCATGGCTTTCCGTGAGCTCTTTCGCCTGGGTTCTTATTCTGACAGTGGGACACACGAGGGCTGACAGTGGGACACACGGGGGCTGACAGTGGGACACACGAGGGCTGACAGTGGGACACACGAGGACTGACAGTGGGACACACGAGGACTGACAGTGGGACACGAGGGCTGACAGTGGGACACACGAGGACTGACAGTGGGACACACGAGGGCTGACAGTGGGACACGAGGACTGACAGTGGGACACGAGGGCTGACAGTGGGACACACGAGGACTGACAGTGGGACACACGAGGGCTGACAGTGGGACACACGAGGACTGACAGTGGGACACACGAGGGCTGACAGTGGGACACACGAGGACAGACAGTGAGACACACGAGGGCTGACAGTGAGACACACGAGGGCTGACAGTGGGACACACGAGGACAGACAGTGAGACACACGAGGGCTGACAGTGGGACACACGAGGGCTGACAGTGGGACACACGAGGGCTAACAGTGGGACACACGAGGACTGACAGTGGGACACACGAGGGCTGACAGTGAGACACACGAGGGCTGACAGTGGGACACACGAGGGCTGACAGTGAGACACACGAGGGCTGACAGTGAGACACACGAGGTTGACAGTGGAACACACGAGGGCTGACAGTGAGACACACGAGGGCTGACAGTGGGACACACGAGGGCTGACAGTGGGACACACGAGGGTTGACAGTGGGACACACGAGGGCTGACAGTGGGACACACGAGGGCTGACAGTGGGACACACGAGGGCTGACAGTGGGACACACGAGGGCTGACAGTGGGACACACGAGGGCTGACAGTGGGACACACGAGGGTTGACAGTGGGACACACGAGGGCTGACAGTGAGACACACGAGGGCTGACAGTGGGACACACGAGGGCTGACAGTGGGACACACGAGGGCTGACAGTGGGACACACGAGGGCTGACAGTGGGACACACGAGGGCTGACAGTGGGACACACGAGGGCTGACAGTGGGACACACGAGGGCTGACAGTGGGACACACGAGGGCTGACAGTGGGACACACGAGGGCTGACAGTGGGACACACGTTAGATAATCTGGCGACTGCTGGTCTCTTTAATTATATTTCTATATTTATTTTCTTTTGCTCATAAGGATGAAGAAGACGGTATTGGAGTAGAGGCCATCTGTCTCCTCACTCCACCAAGATCAACAGTGACGAGGCGCCTTGCCCTCCATAACCCCCCCACCCCCACCTCTCTACCCCCCACCCCTTCTCTCACAACAACACAGCCACTATGCCACCCCCGCTAAACCTTCCCGCACTTCACAACTGACTTGTTCATGCCGCGACAACACGCAGATAACATCCTGTGGGGGCTATTTTGCGTGCGCACCTCGCACACGTCTCTTGCCCAAACTGTATTGAATCTTCTAAGGTGTTATTTCTTTTGTTGGTTTCTGTAAGACACCGTCATCTCCGTTATCACCACGTTGTTAACACTACTCTCACAGACAACACTCTTCTTGTCTAAGCAAAAGAAGACTGATAATCAATATCTCTCTGGCGGTGCTGATCACTGAAATATTTCTAACCAATACCCACATTGTACAAATACATTTTCCTATAACTAAGTGATTGTAACCTATCCACCGCTGCCCACTGGATTGGAGGGGGGGGGGGGCAGTGTGCAGGATAAACATATCAATTGTGACACTAGCTCTCCACATATGTCAGTTGCTTAATTTAGAAACTGTACTTGTGGTTGATCTCGAATCCATTGTTGATGTGACGACTTATACTGAATTTTGTAACTAGCTCATGATGATTGTAACTTGCTTAGCTAAATGAATTGTGGGGTTCAGTCCCTGAGCCCATTATGTACCTCTGTAACCCTTTCCACTACCGCCCACAAGATGGGTATGGGGTGCATAATAAATGAACTAAACTAAAAAAAGCTATAGTGTGTGTCACGAGTGAGTGACGGTCGACGTGAGAATGAACTGGGGGTAACCAGAGACAGATATGAGTCAAGATGTCACGGGGGATGACTTGTGTCTTATCTGTTTGTCAAGGGTGGGAGCCAGACACTTGTTGCTAGCTTCTAGGAACGTCGCATGATCATTTCTGACTGCATGAGGCATGTGATAGGGAGGTCTAGGAGGAGGAGGACGTCCCCATTCCTTAATGTCCTACTTTAACAATGATTGATACCGGGGGAGCCGGTCGGCCGAGCGGACAGCACACTGGACTTGTGATCCTGTTGTCCCGGGTTCGATCCCGGGCACCGGCGAGAAACAATGGGCAGAATTTCTTTCACCCTATGACCCTGTTACCTAGCAGTAAAATAGGTACTTGGGTGTTAGTCAGCTGTCACGGGCTGCTTCCTGGGGGTGGAGGCCTGGTCGAGGACCGGGCCGCGGGGACACTAAAGCCCCGAAATCATCTCAAGATAACCTCAAGATATACCTATTCCGAATACCAGACTCTCCTATGTAGTCTGAGATGGGAGTTTAATTGCAGGCTACTAAACATATGGCCCTGTATGACTATCCATCCTGCGAGATGAGAACTATTACTATCACTGTTACCTTATTCGATTTTGAGTTGATGATGATATCCTAATAATGCACCCAGAGTCTGCCAGTGCAGACTACTGATCACATGCCTCTGTATGACTAACCATCCTGTGTGATGGGGATTTTTAGCACCACGTAGATAGCATTTTGACGCATACTGTACTCCCCTTCATATAGTCTAGGGCAGCTGCACAAATGCACAGGTACCTATATGTGTTAATAAAAATAAAATAAATAAAAAATCATAATATCGTAACTTACACACAAATAAAAACTAAGTTTTTAACAACGTTGTTAAAATGTTGCATCAAAGAATCAATTGTAAAAATAGCGTTATGGTTAAGTTGTGTGTTTGCTGGGACTATATTTTCTGGGATTGAAAAGGGAGGGAAGATTGGGGGGTGGGGTGGAACTGGGGAAAAGAGGGGGGGAAGAGAGGATGGAGGTGAAATGAGGGGTAAGAGGAGAGAGGGAAGGAGAACGCATAAATAGGATAAAGAGTGGAGAAGAGAAAGGGATGAGACAGACAGACCCGAGCACTGCCTGGTACCTATTGTACTGCATGTGCACATATATATATATATATATATATATATATATATATATGTATATATATATATATATATATATATATATATATATATATATATATATATATATATATATATATATATTGGTAGCAGTCTTTCCTGTAGACATATATTATTAAATATGACCGAAAAAGTAAGATTAATAATTCTAACACGAATTTTCTCAATCTTTCGTACATTTCTTTTCACTGTTGGAGGTAATTCAAAAATCAATTCTCCAAAATTCATTTTTATTTCTAGTCTGACGCGACACGAGCGCGTTTCGTAAAACTTATTACATTTTCAAAGACTTTAGTTTACAAATACACAACTGGATAGAACTTACGCATCTCCGATTCTGTTTATATCTACTTTTGAGTTAGGTGGATGGGGTGAGGTGGCATTAATAGGGTATTAATTTCATCAACACAAGACAGAACAAAAGGTGGCATTAATAGGGTATTAATTTCATCAACACAAGACAGAACACGAAACAATGGGTTTTGAAATGGAAGTGATTGTAGAAAGCCTATTGGTCCATATTTCTTGATGCTTCTATATTGGAGCGGAGTCTTGAGGTGGGTAGAATATAGTTGTGCATTAATTGGCTGTTGATTGCTGGTGTTGACTTCTTAATGTGTAGTGCCTCGCAAACGTCAAGCCGCCTGCTATCGCTGTATCTATCGATGATTTCTGTGTTGTTTACTAGGATTTCTCTGGCGATGGTTTGGTTGTGGGAAGAGATTATATGTTCCTAATGGAGCCCTGTTGTTTATGCATCGTTAAACGCCTAGAAAGAGATGTTGTTGTCTTGCCTATATACTGTTTTTTTGGGAGCTTACAGTCCCCAAGTGGGCATTTGAAGGCATAGACGACGTTGGTCTCTTTTAAAGCATTCTGCTTTGTGTCTGGAGAGTTTCTCATGAGTAGGCTGGCCGTTTTTCTGGTTTTATAGTAAATCGTCAGTTGTATCCTCTGATTTTTGTCTGTAGGGATAACGTTTCTATTAACAATATCTTTCAGGACCCTTTCCTCTGTTTTATGAGCTGTGGAAAAGAAGTTCCTGTAAAATAGTCTAATAGGGGGTATAGGTGTTGTGTTAGTTGTCTCTTCAGAGGTTGCATGGCGTTTCACTTTCCTTCTTATGATGTCTTCGACGAAACCATTGGAGAAGCCGTTGTTGACTAGGACCTGCCTTACCCTACAGAGTTCTTCGTCGACTTGCTTCCATTCTGAGCTGTGGCTTAGAGCACGGTCGACATATGCGTTAACAACACTCCTCTTGTACCTGTCTGGGCAGTCCCTGTTGGCATTTAGGCACATTCCTATGTTCGTTTCCTTAGTGTAGACTGCAGTGTGGAAACCTCCGCTCTTTTCCATGACTGTTACATCTAGAATGGGCAGCTTTCCATCCTTTTCCATCTCGTAAGTGAAACGCAGCACGGAACTCTGCTCAAATGCCTCCTTCAGCTCCTGCAGATGTCTGACATCAGGTACCTGTGTAAAAATGTCGTCAACATACCTGCAGTATATGGCCGGTTTCAAGTTCATGTCGACTAAGACTTTTTGCTCGATGGTACCCATGTAGAAGTTTGCAAACAGGACACCTAGGGGAGAACCCATGGCGACCCCATCTACTTGCTTAAACATGTGCCCATCCGGGCTCAAGAAGGGTGCCTCTTTAGTACAAGCTTGGAGTAGTTTCCTTAGAATATTCTCGGGTATGTCAAGAGGAGTACAGGCTGGATCACGATACACTCTGTCGGCTATCATC
>NC_091174.1:13554908-13589908 GCF_040958095.1 Procambarus clarkii
ATATATATATATATATATATAGAATATATATATATATATATATATATATATATATATATATATATATATATATATATATATATATATATATATATATAGAAGGGAGTACCACCTCTAGCTGGAAGAAGGGGGACCCATAGCCTCGGAGGAAACCACGCATAACGCATTAGAGGGAATGTTTAGATCCCCTCCAATACAGTTTCTGTGTGCTTTTCTCCTACCACCCCCTTCCTTTTTTATTGTTTGTGCTTTATTATGCATTTGATGGTTACAAGATATACATGGGTTGATACAAAAATAATAATGCAAAAAGGTGCTTAAAGGTGCTTAAAGGTTATGGATCTCTTGAAAAACACAACAATGGGAAACATTGATGAATGTCACAGACGGGTTCGATCATTGTTGCAAGTCAAACACTTCTTCGAATTCCTCTGAAGTTGGACTAGTGTCCAAGACGCAACAGGCATTTCCCCTCTGAATCGCAACACTGAGGCGCTGGAACAAGAAACTTTTTGCTCTCTGGTCTTTTGTAGCGCTGATCAATTTGTCCCCCAATTCCTTCAGGAACTTCAATGCACATTTTCCCCACGAACCGAGGGTCTCCGAGCCGATTGGAACAAAGCTGTAGCAGTGTGCTAGACCTCTGTATTTAATAATTTTCTGCGATTCCCTGAAAGAAGCAGCACCACCGCTTTCACGTGTGCTGTAGTGGAGGTAGGTACTGGCCAGTGTGGCAGCGCACGTGTAGTCCCATACCACTTGCTTACCATCCTTCCAAGGTAGCAAGGTGACCCCATCAGGGCGCTTCTGAGGGTCGTTAGGTCTGGATAAGTGTGGTTCTCTTTGTGCCGGGCAGCGGGCTGTGGCGAGGCTCCTCTTGATGATGTCGTTGACTTCTTCATGTCTTGCAATTTTACCCTGTGATTTACGACATACCAGACCATGACGACCATATTGGTCTATATATATATATATATATATATATATATATATATATATATATATATATATATATATATATATCGGTAATTTTTAGCTGCATGTTTACATCTTTGAGACAATATCTTGAGGCAGCATCACGTAACTAGAACACAAACACAAGGAACCAGTCACAGGAATGATAGATCTATTTTTACCTTTTAATCTTATAATAATATACAGGTCAACATGGCGAAACTTGAGACGGGGTACATCAGCGTACACACACACACACACACACACACACACACACACACACACACACACACACACACACACACACACACACACACACACACGCGCGCGCACACACACACACAAACACACACACACACACGAATAAAAACAATTACATGTGTGGATATAACATCAGCAATATAACAACCAGTAAATGCACAACTTGCGGCCTTAAGGATGACTTTAGGATCTTAAAGAAAGAAAAGTACAAAACATTAGTCACTGTGCTCTTTAGACCAGTCCTCAAATATGTATCACCTGTATAGAACGAACATTTCATAACAAAAATAACTTTTCTTCACAATTTCAAAGATATGTTGCGAAGCTAGTACTAGAAACGAGACAGACGATCTATGAAAACGAACTCTAATGACACAAGGAGAAGAATGAGTGGTGATATGATCATTACGTATAAGATACTGAGAGGAATATACACGAGGGAGAACAGCAGGAGGTACACATGTAGAAGTTGGAAACACAGATGAGCCAGTAAAGTGTTTGGAAATACCACCGCTGTTACCCAAAAATTATAGTACCAATAAAACTATTGGTCGAACGTACAAAACTGAAGTGTTGAAGCCAAAAACATTTACGTTTTCTATTAATTTTGTAGAGGGGACGAGAGAGAAAACAATCATCAAACCAACGTTTCTTAGGCCTAGTACAACACGTAGAAGTACTAAATTAGGCCTAAAATGGGGGACATTTAGCTTTGGATTGCTTATATAAGTTTAGGACAAGTTACGTTCTAAAGGTACTGTTCAACGTTTTAGAATGAGAATTGGAGAATTCCAATTGTTCAAAACGTGAACTTTTTGGGGTACAAGAGTTTTTTAAGATCAACTCATAGTTGTTGTTGTTGTTCAAGATTCGCTACCTGGAACAAAGTTCCAAGTAGCACGGGCTGTGGTGAGCCCGTAGGAGTTAACTCATAGTTGCTATAAGCACTCTCATTTTAGGAGAATGGGTTGGGAACTACACGTGTGTAGTGAAGGCGGTAAACACGTGAAACAAACTTGCGGCAGAAATAGAGAAAACATTCTCCAGCCACAGCTTCTAGAACGACGGAAAATTGGAATATCTGAAGGTATAAATGTACCAGGAAAACTGGCGATGATATGTGGCTTTAGACGTATATCGTGCTCCGCATAGAGAAAACTAGGTTTAAAAGAGGGGACGAGAGACCAGCAGAAAAGTACACAATCTAAGGGAAATAATCTTTAACTTCTCAAGAAAATGCCCAGAAGCAGACATACATTGACTTTTACCCCAGCGGAACACATTGTAGCGAGACGTTAGCATTAGAAGAATTACACGTAAATGACTGACAGGAAAAAGGATACGGTCGAAAACCCGAAGCTCGTTCTTCCTGACACAATTAGAAGAACGAACGAACGAATGAATGAACAAACGAATGGGCAAACGTGCACACACACGTACGCACGCACGCACACACACACGTACGCACACACGCACACATAAGCACAACCGATCCAGTTTCGTCTCGGGGTGTAAGGTCCTCTTTAATTAAGCAAGCACTGAAGGACTCCCACTCGAAATTCCTGGCATTGCCTTCCCCTTCCCCAGCCCCCTCCCCCCCTCCCACCCTCTCCCTCGTTCATTCCCCTCGTCAATGTGTTAATAGCTTGACACTCTGAAGGCTATTTATATCCAAACACATAATTGATGCCTTCTGGTTGAGGGTGTTGGTAAAGTTGGTGTGACAGTGTTTGATGAAGCAAGGTTTATTGACTCTAACTTGAATGTCTCGCTTTCAATGTTTAGCTGCTGCAGGCGACGATCAAGTGTAAATGGTTTAGATTATTACACCACACGTAGTTTGACTGTTAAATGTTACACCATAAGGAGCTTGAATGTTACACCATAAGGAGCTTGAATGTTACACCATAAGGAGCTGGAATGTTACACCATAAGGAGCTTGAATGTTACACCATAAGGAGCTGGAATGTTACACCATAAGGGGCTTGAATGTTACACCATAAGGAGCTTGAATGTTGCACCATAAGGAGCTTGAATGTTACACCATAAGGAGCTGGAATGTTACACCATAAAGAGCTGGAATGTTACACCATAAGGGGCTTGAATGTTACACCATAAGGAGCTGGAATGTCACACCATAAGGAGCTGGAATGTTGCACCATAAGGAGCTTGAATGTTACACCATAAGGAGCTGGAATGTTACACCATAAGGGGCTTGAATGTTACACCATAAGGAGCTTGAATGTTGCACCATAAGGAGCTTGAATGTTACACCATAAGGAGCTGGAATGTTACACCATAAGGGGCTTGAATGTTACACCATAAGGAGCTTGAATGTTGCACCATAAGGAGCTTGAATGTTACACTATAATTAGCTTGAATATTACACTATAAGGAGCTTGAATGTTACACCATAAGGAGCTTGAATATTACACTATAAGGAGCTTGAATGTTACACCATAAGGAGCTTGAATGTTACACCATAAGGAGCTTGAATGTTACATCATAAGGAGCTTGAATGTTACACTATAAGGAGCTTGAATGTTACACCATAAGGAGCTTGAATATTACACTATAAGGAGCTTGAATGTTACACCATAAGGAGCTTGAATGTCACACCATAAGGAGCTTGAATGTTACACTATAAGGAGCTTGAATGTTACACCATAAGGAGCTTGAATGTCACACCATAAGGAGCTTGAATGTTACATCATAAGGAGCTTGAATGTTACACCATAAGGAGCTTGAATATTACACCATAAGGAGCTTGAATGTCACACCATAAGGAACTTGAATGTTACACTATAATTAGCTTGAATGTTACACTATAAGGAGCTTGAATGTTACACCATAAGGAGCTTGAATGTCACACCATAAGGAGCTTAAATGTTACACCATAAGGAGCTTCAATGTTACACCATAAGCAGTTTGAATGTCACACCATAAGGAGCTGGAATGTTACACCATAAGGAGCTTGAATGTCACACCATAAGGAGCTTGAATGTTACACCATAAGCAGTTTGAATGTCACACCATAAGGAGCTTGAATGTTACACCATAAGGAGCTTAAATGTTACACCATAAGGAGCTTAAATGTTACACCATAAGCAGTTTGAATGTCACACCATAAGGAGCTTCAATGTTACACCATAAGCAGTTTGAATGTCACACCATAAGGAGCTTGAATGTTACACCATAAGGAGCTTGAATGTTACACCATAAGGAGCTTGAATGTCACACCATAAGGAGCTGGAATGTTACACCATAAGGAGCTTGAATGTCACACCATAAGGAGCTTGAATGTTACACCATAAGGAGCTTAAATGTTACACCATAAGGAGCTTGAATGTTACACCATAAGGAGCGTGAATGTTACACCATAAGGAGCTTGAATGTTACACCATAAGGAGCTTGAATGTCACACCATAAGGAGCTGGAATGTTACACCATAAGGAGCTTGAATGTCACACCATAAGGAGCTTGAATGTTACACCATAAGGAGCTTAAATGTTACACCATAAGGAGCTTGAATGTTACACCATAAGGAGCTTAAATGTTACACCATAAGGAGCTTGAATGTTACACCATAAGGAGCTTGAATGTTACACCATAAGGAGCTTGAATGTCACACCATAAGGAGCTTAAATGTTACACCATAAGGAGCTTGAATGTTACACCATAAGGAGCTTGAATGTTACACCATAAGGAGCTTGAATGTCACACCATAAGGAGCTGGAATGTTACACCATAAGGAGCTTCAGTGTTACACCATAAGCAGTTTGAATGTCACACCATAAGGAGCTTGAATATTACACCATAAGGAGCTTCAATATTACACCATAAGGAGCTTCAATGTTACACCATAAGCAGTTTGAATGTCACACCATAAGGAGCTTGAATGTCACACCATAAGGAGCTTGAATGTTACACCATAAGCAGTTTGAATGTCACACCATAAGGAGCTTGAATGTTACACCATAAGGAGCTTGAATGTTACACCATAAGGAGCTTGAATGTTACACCATAAGGAGCTTGAATGTCACACCATAAGGAGCTGGAATGTTACACCATAAGGAGCTTCAGTGTTACACCATAAGCAGTTTGAATGTCACACCATAAGGAGCTGGAATGTTACACCATAAGGAGCTTGAATATTACACCATAAGGAGCTGGAATGTCACACCATAAGGAGCTTGAGTGTTACGCTATAAGGAGCTTGAATGCCACAGTGGAAGTTATTTGGCTTCATAAATTTAAGTAGGAAAAACAACTTATCAGAAGAATGTGGCCTAAATGTGACATGTTACATCTCCTTGCTATATTTACAGTACTCCTTTTCATGTAATCTGGTTTACTTTGATGGTAAATAACTACAGTTTTTATAAATATATATTATTAACACAGTAAATGCTCATTCACATTCAATATATCGTGCATGCAAATCTAAATTATTCCGATTATGTACCCAATTTACAACAAATTATCATGAAAAGAGAGAAAACCAAATTTTGACCAATCAAAGTTGGTCAGAAGAATGCAACCAATGAAGATACACAAGCTGTGTGCCTCAGCCAGTCAGAAGACGGTATGAGGGCCACGCCCACAGTAACTTGAGTGTCAGTAGTTGGATCAGAAAAACTTGCAAATTCCCCCTTACGTGAGAAGCTCGAATTTATAATGCTCGAACTCTACCAAAGCTTGGATTAATACTAACACAAAAGCCTTGTCTTAAAGAATCTTACAAGGTTGCTCACTGCGTTGTCAAGCAAAAGACGCCACATATTGCTGGTGAGACTTTGGTGAAGCCTTGTGCCATAGAAATGGTCAAGCTGGTTTGTGACTTGAAGAGGAATAAAATTAAGAATTGTCTCGGTCAAATCATGTCAATTAGTCCAGAATCGTTGACATGTCTCCTAATATTTGAAAGTAGACCATGGAGGCACTGGCAGCTGCGCAATTTTCAATCAATATGCAACTGGATGAGACTACTGACTCCTGTCAGTAAAGCCGGCTCCTGAGTTTGGCCTGTTATGATAACACGATGATAACATATTACGAAAATTCCTATGGTATAAGTCCTTTTTGGGAGCTACAAAGGTTCCCAACACACCTGGCTTTACTGACTTGCTGAAGAAAATTGATCCAACACACATCATCGTGATTCACTGTTTACTACATCAGTGACCTGAACGACTCTGTCAACAATCCTAAAAGAAGTTTTGTTTACCAAAATGAAAACCGTCTACTTCATCTGAGCCACGACCTTGAATCTAAACTTATTGAGAAGTTTTGCCAATAAAGGCTAAGGAGGATATTAAGTTCTCTACTACGCAAAAGTCTGCAAACTTTCCAGAGGACAAATTCATCTTCAAGCACTTGATTGAACTTTGGGCATTAGTTTCACTTTTCTGAAGTGAAACAAGAAGCCCGCTCTCTGAACAACGTGACGAGTTCTTTCACGGCTTGGCTTACGAGACTGATATATATATATATATATATATATATATATATATATATATATATATATATATATATATATATATATATTAGATATCATTGATGACCCTGCCATCATGGAAATTTATAAAAATCAAGAGATTATTGCCTAAGATCCAGGAAATTCTGGAGGAAGTACTTCTGCTGGTTGGAGCGGGAAGTTATATTGCCTTGTCAGTTTCTCTGAAGATAGAACTCTCTAGACATGTGAAAATATTAAAGAACTCTTTTGAAGGCAAATTAAACTCAGCCTTAACATTTAGACGTGAAATATTAAACTTTCTTTCGTGACGTGAATATCATCAATGATGCAGACTTTGTCAACGATGACCTCCTTGATCTGAGCACAAATTAAATGATTTAATAAAATTAAACGCGAAGAGTTTTTGGAGAATTTCCAGTTAGTTGACTCAAGCGTAACCACGTCTGGGGAAGCGAGCAATGGTGTCTGATTCGGTTTGCTACAACATACCTGTTGTATCATAGATTTACTATACATACAACATAGTGAGGCAGGATATTCAAATCTTTTCCAATCAAAGTGAACACAAGAAAACCATTGACTGACAAAGATGACACGCGCGTTGCCTTGTTGAAGACTATTCCACAATTCGGACATTTTATTCAACCAAACATGAGGAGCATTCTTACTGAAATTTACTTTTGAGAACCGCGAAAGTTTACTTCTTTATTTACAATTTTTTGTCTTTTAAATGTCCATAAGAGGCTAGACTATAATTTTGTGAATGAAAAATAATAAATATTAATTGGATAACAACTGGTAAATATAAGAATAGCGTTCAGGAAGTTAGGGAAAGATGCCTTCAGAGAATTCTACAGGACGCTTGTGCCACCTCAGCACACAGCCACGACCCAAGCAAGCTTAACACCTAACTAGAAAAGATTCGGAGGCGCTCAACGAGGTTTGAATCAGACTGTGAGGATACGCTAAGGGAACTGAACCTTATCACTCTTCATGAAAGACGGAATCGAGGAAAAGTGATTATGACATAAGAATCTGAAACGCATCGATAAAGTTAATAATGAGCGGATATTTATCATAAGACAGGGTAGAAGGCGATAACAAGAATTGTAACTTGAGGTACAAATGCGTCACGGGGATGTGAGAAAGAACCTTTTTGTTAGCTTAAAAGCCTAGATAGTCAAATGTAATTCACAATTTTTAAAATGAGAGTAACTGAATTAGATAAACGGTAATTGAAAAGGCGGGGCTTGGGAGTTAACGCTCCCGTGTATATACATTTGGGTAAGTAGAGATACACACACACAAACACACACACATACACACACACACACACACACACACACACACACACACACACACACACACACACACACACACACGAGCGCGCGCGCGACAAACTGGGATGCAAAGAATCAAAGAAAGATTCATTACCTAATCCATTAAGAATTCTCAACAGACAGGAGTCAGAGAGTAGCAGCGTGGGGCGACAGGTCAGACTGGCGTAGGGTATCAAGCAGAGTACCTCAAGAATCGGTGATGGGACCCATTCTATTCCTCATTTATGTAAATGACCGATCAACAGGAGTTGAGTCTTATATGTCCATGTCTGCAGACGATGCAAAACTAGGAAAAGTGACAAATGGCAATTATAAGATTCTCCAAAATGACTTAAACTGTAGAGTTGGTCTGAGAAATGGCTACAGGAGTTCAACACCAGTAAGTGTAAAGTGATGGAAATGGGAATAGGTGCCAGGAGACCAAAAGGACAGTACACGAAGAAAGAAAACTAACACCCCATAACTACCAGAGAACAATACCTAACTCCGGAGGCTCATATAAATAGGGTACCGTTAGCAGCATACTTTTGTCACTATCAAAAGTTAGAACATCTTTCAGGAACCTAAATAAGGAGGCATTTAAATCTATGTACACCGCCTACGTGAGACCAGTTTTGAAGTATGTAGCTCCATCATAAAATTTACATAAGGAAACTAAAAGTTGAAAAGTTTGCAACGAGGCTCGTCCCAGAATTGCGATGGATGAGGTATGAAGAGAGACTGAAGGAACTAAACCTGACGATGCCACAAAGGAGGAGAAACAGGGGAGACATGATAAAAAATATAAAATACTTAGTGGGATCGACAGAATGGAAAAGAGAAAATGTTCACAATAAATATAAATAGAACAATAAGGAATGGAAGGAAGCTTGGCATGAATGGACTCAGATGAGTCATAATGATGTTAGAACATTTTCTTTTAGCTTATAGTATGAAAGTGGCATGAACTAACGGAGTAAAGATGTAGAAGCAAACTCCACTCATAACTGTAAACGTAGATATGATAGGGAATAGATCAAGAGCCGTTGTATTAGACAACCGGCGGCTAGAAAAGCTGGATCCAAGAGCTACTGCTCGATCTTACAGGTACGCAGGTACAAATAGGTGAGCACACACACACACACAGACTAGTCCCGGAACTACGAGGAAAGACTAAGGGAGCTGAACCTCACATCCCTGGAAAACAGAAAAGTAAGGGGAGACATGATAACCACCTACAAAATTCTCAGGAGAATTAACAGGGTGGACAAAGACAAACTCTTTAGCACGGGTGGAACACGAACAAGGGGACACAGGTCAAAACTTAGTACCCAGATGAGCCACAGACATTAGAAAGAATTTTTTTCAGTGTCAGAGTAGTTAACAAATGGAATGCATTAAGTAGTGATGTGGTGGAGGCAGACTCCATACACAGTTTCAAATGCTGATTTGATAAGAGCCCAGTAGGCTCAGGAATCTGTACACCAGTTGATTGACGGTTGAGAGGCGGGTCCAAAGAGCCAGAGCTCAACCCCAGCAAGCACAACTAGATGCGTACAACTAGGTGAGAACACACACACACACACACATACACACACACACACACACACACACACACACACACACACACACACACACACACACACACACACACACAGCAATATACGCAAATATCAAATAAATATTTAACAAAGTTGCTTTATAATGATTTATTTTGGACTGTTGTGGAACAATTTGCAGTAAATGAACTGTTGACATTTAGAACTGAAATTATAAATATATTTCACATTCAAAATTAAAGGAAGAGAAAAATTAACCCAATCCTCTTAAATCACAGAATTCCCCTTAATCATTTTTCAAATGTTATTTTTTATTTTCCAATGCGAGTTAATGCTCTCTGGTAAACAGTAGTAGCATAGAGGCTCAGGAGGATAGGACACGACCAGTAGTTGACAGAGAGAGCAAGCGAGAGAGAGAGAGAGAGAGAGAGAGAGAGAGAGAGAGAGAGAGAGAGAGAGAGAGAGAGAGAGAGAGAGAGAGAGAGAGAGAGAGAGAGAGAGAGAGAGAGAGAGGGAGAGAGAGGGAGAGAGAGGGGGGGAGGTAAAGAAGGTCTGCCATGTCGAAAATCGAGACTTCTTGAGCGTGGCTTGTGAGGACTCGTGCCTGGATCAAAAATAGTTTCGTTACATTAATTCGACGCTCGCTTCTGAAGTACGCTTTCCTATCTGTCCCTCACACCTCTCCTGACTCCCTCACACCCCTCCTGACTCCCTCACACCCCTCCTGACTCCCTCACACCCCTCCTGACTCCCTCACACCCCTCCTGACTCCCTCACACCCCTCCTGGCTCCCTCACACCCCTCCTGACTCCCTCACACCCCTCCTGACTCCCTCACACCCCTCCTGACTCCCTCACACCCCTCCTGACTCCCTCACACCCCTCCTGGCTCCCTCACACCCCCTCCTGGCTCCCTCACACCCCCTCCTGACTCCTTCACACCCCTCCTGACTCCCTCACACCCCTCCTGACTCCCTCACTCCCCTCTTGGCTCCCTCACACCCCTCCTGACTCCCTCACTCCCCTCCTGGCTCCCTCATACCCCTCCTGACTCCC
The DNA here is from genome assembly GCF_040958095.1 of Procambarus clarkii. NCBI lineage: Eukaryota > Metazoa > Arthropoda > Malacostraca > Decapoda > Cambaridae > Procambarus > Procambarus clarkii. Next base: position 13,565,536 of record NC_091174.1, read on the forward strand.
TCACTCCCCTCCTGGCTTCCTCACACCTCTCCTGGCTCCCTCACACCTCTCCTGGCTCCCTCACGCCCCTCCTGGCTCCCTCACACCCCTCCTGGCTCCCTCACACCTCTCCTGGCTCCCTCACACCTCTCCTGGCTCCCTCACGCCCCTCCTGGCTCCCTCACACCCCTCCTGGCTCCCTCACTCCCCTCCTGGCTCCCTCACTCCCCTCCTGGCTCCCTCACACCTCTCCTGGCTCCCTCACACCCCTCCTGACTCCCTCACACCCCTACTGGCTCCCTCACACCCCTCCTGACTCCCTCACTCCCCTCCTGACTCCCTCACACCCCTACTGGCTCCCTCACACCCCTACTGGCTCCCTCACACCCCTCCTGACTCCCTCACTCCCCTCCTAGCTCCCTCACACCCCTACTGGCTCCCTCACACCCCTCCTGACTCCCTCACACCCCTCCTGACTCCCTCACACCCCTATTGATACCTTTCCTCGTCCCCTCAATAACATCCTCCACTGACTCCTATCCACCTTTGCCACACAACACGCCTCACTCCCCTCAGCTCTCTCTCCACACTCTCCTCCTCCCCCTATCATCCTCTCATCCCTCCTGGTTCCCTTTAGCCCTCCCCTCACTCCTCCCCTCCCCCCTCTCCAATCACCCTGCCCCCTTAGTCATTTTTGTTTCCCCTCAGAGTAGGGGAGCAGAGACAGGTAAAGATCAACAGAACACAATAGTATGGTTTAAAGGTGAGGTCATGCTGCATACTGTATAACAACACCTCTCCGTCACCACCTACGGGCTCACCATAGCCCGTGCTACTTGGAACTTTTTGTTCCAAGTAGCGAATCTTAAACAACAACAACCACCTCCTCACACAACTCACACCTCCTCCACACAACTCACACCTCACAACACCTCACCAACGTAACACAAAGCCTTAGCACAAATATTTGTATATTAGGAAGCATCCAATTTTCCCGACACGCATTCCCTAGCGGAGAATAAATGGAACAAATTCCCAGCGTTACCGCGAGAGAAGTAATCACAAACCTGAATGCCCCGGCACGACTAACTCTCGAGAGCAGGATTATACAAATATATGTCAGCCGCCTGTCAAGCGTCGCGCTTCGACAGCTTTCTGCAGCTTCTTGTCGGTCACCTGATCAGACGCCTTGCAAGAATTATGGCCCAGGTTGGATCATATTTGTCTTAATATTTGTAACACGGAATACTTTCTGCAACTAAGATGCGGTGTGTGTTGCGGTAATGTGGCGTGAGGGTAAGTCACCACACAATGTCCACAACTATCACCACTAATGTCACCACCAGTATCACCACTATCAGCATCACCAGTATCACCACTATCAGCATCACCAGTATCACCACTATCAGCATCACCAGTATCACCACTATCAGCATCACCAGTATCACCACTATCAGCATCACCAGTATCACCACTATCAGCATCACCAGTATCACCACTATCAGCATCACCAGTATCACCAGTATCACCACTATCAGCATCGCCAGTATCACCACTATCAGCATCGCCAGTATCACCACTATCAGCATCGCCAGTATCACCACTATCAGCATTACCAGTATCACCACTATCAGCATCACCACCAATACCACCACCACAATCACCATTAATGTCACCACAATCACCATTAATGTCACCACAATCACCATTAATGCTACCACAATCACCATTAATGTCACCACAGTCACCATTAATGCCACCACAATCACCATTAATGCTACCACAATCACCACTAATGTCACCACAGTCACCACTAATGACTATTCGCACGAATGCCAGACCTAAGAACACCACCACAAGACAAAAATATTTGGCAGTGAATATAGTTACAACACAGAATAGTAAAGATTAGACTGACATTTAAAACCTAAATAACCTATCTATCAAGATAAACTTTACAGCCTTTGTTAGACCAATACGCAGTACCAGCCCGGAACCCAGTACCAGCCCGGAACCCAGTACCAGCCCGGAACCCAGTACCAGCCCGGAACCCAGTACCAGCCCGGAACCCAGTACCAGCCCGGAACCCAGTACCAGCCCGGAACCCAGTACCAGCCCGGAGCCCGCATCGCGGTAAACACAAGATATTGAAGTTATGCCGAAGTTGTAGCAAGATCTGTGCCACTAAATAATACGCGGGTTACGTTATTAACCTGAGTTAGGGAACTAACTCTGGCAATCCAACTCAAGATAAGAGAAGCAACAGAGGGGACAAGATCACAATATTCAAGATACTGAGGGGAAATGGGTAAGTTGCAAGGACAGCCACTTTAGATTGAGAGAGTACAAGGGTACGTATATGGAAGGCGGAATACAAATAAGTTGAAAAACGTAAGGAAATACTTGTATCCTGTACGAGTGGAATGCACTAAGAGAGGTTGTGGAAGCCATCTCCACCAACAATTTTAAAGGGTAGATTCGGTAAAAAATTCAAACGTCAAAATAGTGAAATTATAACGCAACAGGCAGAGCAAGACTAGGAAGCGGGTCATAAGGAGTTAGACCTCACTTGCCCGGTGTGACTGTTAGTTAAGCACCGTTAGGTAAACATGCGCCTCAACACCCCGGGTCAGCCCACACAACACCGAGGTAGTGTTGGGGGCCGGAACGCAACACCATGATTGAGTGGAGACCTTTTGTGTCTCGCTGGATAACATGTTGCTGGGAAGGTGAATATTGCTTTTAGAACATAAGAACAAGGTAACTGCAGAAGGCCTATTGGCCCATGCGAGGCAGCTCCTATCTAAAGTGCCAGTGCCCCCCCCCTCATACCTCACATTCACTCATAACATCTCTTAAAACTCATCTCATCTTTCGCATCGTATCTTTCAAAACTCACCTCATCTTTCACCTTAAAGCTCTCTAAACTCAACTCATCTTTCACCTTAAAGCTCTCTAAACTCAACTCATCTTTCACCTTAAAGCTCTCTAAACTCAACTCATCTTTCACCTTAAAGCTCTCTAAACTCAACTCATCTTTCACCTTAAAGCTCTCTAAACTCACCTTTTCACCCTATCTCTCCTCACCATCTCACACCTTATATATTACATCTCACCTTCCTTCACACCTTACATATTACATCTCACCTCATCTGCTCATATCTCAAATCTAACTTTCACATCTCTCACACCTCACCCTTGTGTCTCACACTTCACCCTTTCATATATTACCTGATCTCTCATGCCTCACCCTCTCATCTTTAACAACTCACCTCATCTCACAACACAGCTTATTCCTCACTCATCCATTCCCACACCTCACCGAATCTCTCTCGCATCATACTGTCTCATCTCTCACCCCTCTCATATCTTACACTATCGTCTCTTCCCTCACAGATTACATCACCTCTCACTCAAAATGAGACTGAGTTCGACAAAATAGCAATAAATGACCGAAGGAAGCATGGAGGAGTGTTATGGCATTAGCATACACGGTGGAGGAAGGTAGGACCCAGGCACAGGCTGAGGAAGGCCAGACACTACATACAAGATGACTACAGCTGGGTGAAGGATTACTTAAATTAAGTGCAGTAGCAAAGATAATTAGACGGAAAACTGTAAATAAGGTACAATTAATTTCTCGGAGATGTACGGATGTCAGAGCATTTCATATCTATCAAGAATGGACGAGAAAGCTAAAGTATATCTTGATTCAATCGATTATGCAGGGAATTACGGGCTATTCATGCCCGTGCGACCACTTGGGTGGCTTAAATTTTATCAATCAAGCTATGTAGGGGAAGTGTGTGAGAGAACCAGAAAACCTTGACAAAATACGGATAACGCCTCAGTGAGAGCAGCTGAGAGACAAAAAGGGAGCCCTAAGTGAGTACACTAGAGTCAAGAGGGATGTTGAGAGGCAACATGGAAAAAACATAGTTGTAATAGCATAAGACACGCAAACCTTCTATATATCCATATAAGGAGGAAAACAGACCTACCCTATGCCTCGGATATTAATAACATAAGAATAAAAGAAACTTATGAAGGCCTATTGTCTATATGAGGCAACGCCTATTTATATCCACCCAAACTCGTGCATATATATGTTTAACCTGACCCTATAAGACTGCCGGTCATCGCTCTATTGAACAGTCTGAGTGAATGTCTTCAGCAGTAAACCTGGACAACTAAAATAACTTAAACTCCATTTGTATTTAAGTAAATAAACTTTACGTAACCTTTCTTCAATGCATTACTATATGAGCCTTTACTACTGACTATTTAAGACCTCAAGGTTGATTTTGAAGGAAACCAAATGGCATAAATCATTGTACCTGTTGCAGGCTACTCTGTGTTGAGAATGGCATAGAGAGGTGTAAGGCTTCTTGATAAACCATGGTTGAGGCACCCCATTGTTTTAGATAGCTTCTTGCACAGTAGTCCGATCCTAGGGGCCTGGGGCCCCTGAGTCCGATCTGGGGCCTGACAGCTGAGTGGACAGCGCTGCGGATTCGTAGTCCCGAAGTTCCGGGTTCGATCCCCGGTGGAAGCGGAAACAAATGGGCAAAGTTTCTTTCACCCTGATGCCCCTGTTACCTAGCAGTAAATAGGAACCTGGGAGTTAGACAGCTGTTACGGGCTGCTTCCTGGGAGATGTGTAGCAAAAAAAAGTGGAGGACCGGGCCGCGGGGACGCTAAGCCCCGAAATCATTTCAAAATAACCTCAAGATCTCAAGATAGGTGGGACGGATATTCAACATGTGGCACATTTACTGACGCTAATCTACACCTCGCTAAACTCAAACAAATATTTCAACAGTGCAGAGGTTTGCAACAAGACCAGAGCCCCAGTTAAGAGGAACACGGTACAAAGAAAGGTTAATAAACGTCAAATTCACCATCTTACAGGAGAGAAGGAACAGACGAGACATGAGCATTACTTACAACATACTCAATAGACAAGGCACAATAGACAAGGTCATCCTCATTAAAGTGAGAAAACATGGGACAAGAAAACACAGGTTGAAGCTGGAAACGTCAATGGAATACACTTTGAGAACAAGTTGTAAAAGCCGACTCCATCTACATTCAAACAAAAAGGTTATGTTCAAAAGAACGCTCAAAGGTCAGATAAGACTAAGTTAGCAAGGCATTAAGAGCTAGAGTCCCTCGCAGGTAAGCACTGCTTACTCTCAGGTAAGCACTGCTAGGTAGGCACCTCACATCATCTCTCATTTTGATCACTTCAATTTTTCTCAGGTTTTACTTTACTCCCTCAGCCACACCTCTCTCCCCCACTCCCTCTCCTACCCCTCTCTCCACCACTCCCTCTTCTACACCTCTCTCCCCCACTCCCTCTCCTACCCCTCTCTCCACCACTCCCTCTTCTACACCTCTCTCCCCCACTCCCTCTCCTACACCTCTCTCCCCCACTCCCTCTCCAACCCCTCTCTCCACCACTCCCTCTCCTACACCTCTCTCCCCCACTCCCTCTCCTACATCTCTCTCCCCCACTCCCTCTCCTACATCTCTCTCCCCCATTCCCTCTCCTACACCTCTCTCCCCCACTCCCTCTCCTACACCTCTCTCCCCCACTCCCTCTCCTACATCTCTCTCCCCCACTCCCTCTCCAACCCCTCTCTCCACCACTCCCTCTCCTACCCCTCTCTCCACCACTCCCTCTCCTACCCCTCTCTCCACCACTCCCTCTCCTACACCTCTCTCCACCACTCCCTCTCCTACACCACTCTCCCCCACTCCCTCTCTCTCTCCACCACTCCCTCTCCTACACCACTCTCCCCCACTCCCTCTCTCTCTCCACCACTCCCTCTCTCTCTCCCCCAGTCCCTCTTTCTCTCCCCCACTCCCTCTCTCTCCCCCACTCCCTCTCCAACACCTCTCTCCCCCACTCCTACACCTCTCTCCACCACTCCCTCTCCTGCACCTCTCTCCACCACTCCCTCTCCTACACCTCTCTCCACCACTCCCTCTCCTACACCTCTCTCCCCCACTCCCTCTCCTACACCACTCTCCCCCACTCCCTCTCCTACACCACTCTCCCCCACTCCCTCTCCTACACCACTCTCCCCCACTCCCTCTCCTACACCTCTCTCTCCCACGCCTATACCTCTCTCCACCACTCCCTCTTCTATACCTCTCTCCACCACTCCTACACCTCTCCCCCACTCCTACACCTCTCTCCACCACTCCTACACCTCTCCACCACTCCTACACCTCTCTGCCCCACTCCTACACCTCTCCACCACTCCTACACCTCTCCACCACTCCCTCCCGGCTGGAGAGGAATCAAGGGGCCAACATTTACTGTGGTGTTCAATACGTCAAGACGGTGGCTGAGTGGGGGCCGCGGAGGGACTCTCCTATAAATATTATCACTCCGGCTTTAGATAAGCTGGTTAAGAAATAAATTAGTTGTGCATGATGGAAATTATGACGAAGGCGGTGGTGGTAGGGGAGTGGTAGTGGTGGTGGAGGTGGTAGTGGTGGTGGGTGTGGTAGTGGTGGTGGGTGTGGTAGTGGTGGTGGAGGTGGTAGTGGTGGTGGGTGTGGTAGTGGTGGTGGGTGTGGTAGTGGTGGTGGAGGTGGTAGTGGTGGTGGGTGTGGTAGTGGTGGTGGGTGTGGAGGTGGTAGTGGTGGTGGGTGTGGTAGTGGTGGTGGGTGTGGTAGTGGTGGTGGGTGTGGTAGTGGTGGTGGTAGTGGAGGTGGGGGTGGTAGTGGAGGTGGTGGTGGTGGTGGAGGTGGTAGTGGTGGTGGGTGTGGTAGTGGTGGTGGAAGTGGTAGTGGTGGTGGGTGTTGTAGTGGTGGTGGAGGTGGTAGTGGTGGTGGAGGTGGTAGTGGTGGTGGAGGTGGTAGTGGTGGTGGTAGTGGTGGTGGTAGTGGAGGTGGTAGTGGAGGTGGGGGTGGTAGTGGAGGTGGGGGTGGTAGTGGAGGTGGGGGTGGTAGTGGAGGTGGGGGTGGTAGTGGAGGTGGGGGTGGTAGTGGAGGTGGGGGTGGTAGTGGAGGTGGGGGTGGTAGTGGAGGTGGGGGTGGTAGTGGTGGTGGAGGTGGTAGTGGTGGTGGAGGTGGTAGTGGTGGTGGAGGTGGTAGTGGTGGTGGAGGTGGTAGTGGTGGCGGAGGTGGTAGTGGTGGCGGAGGTGGTAGTGGTGGTGGAGGACGCCTGACAGCTGAGTGGACAGCGCTTCGGATTCGTAGTCCTGAGGTTCTGGGTTCGATCCCTGGTGGAGGCGGAGACAAATGGGCAAAATGTTTCTTTCACCCTGATGCCCCTGTTACCTAGCAGTAAATAGGTACCTGGGAGTTAGACAGCTGCTACGGGCTGCTTCGGCTGTTACAAAAAGGAGGCCTGGTCGACGACCGGGCCGCGGGGATGCTAAGCCCCGAAATCATCTCAAGATAACCTAAAGATAACGAGGTGGTAGTGGGTGTGGTAGTGGTAGTGGAGGTGGTAGTGGTGGTGGGTGTGGTAATGGTGGGTGTGGTAGTGGTGGTGGGTGTGGTAGTGGTGGTGGGTGTGGTAGTGGTGGTGGGTGTGGTAGTGGTGGTGGGTGTGGTAGTGGTGGTGGGTGTGGTAGTGGTGGTGGGTGTGGTAGTAGTGGTGGAGGTGGTAGTGGTGGTGGAGGTGGTAGTGGAGGTGGTAGTGGTGGTGGGTGTGGTAGTGGTGGTGGAGGTGGTAGTGGTGGTGGAGGTGGTAGTGGTGGTGGAGGTGGTAGTGGTGGTGGTAGTGGTGGTGGTGGTGGAGGTGGTAGTGGTGGTGGTAGTGGTGGTGGTGGTGGAGGTGGTAGTGGTGGTGGAGGTGGTAGTGGTGGTGGAGGTGGTAGTGGAGGTGGTAGTGGTGGTGGTAGTGGTGGTGGTGGTGGGTGTGGTAGTGGTGGTGGGTGTGGTAGTGGTGGTGGAGGTGGTAGTGGTGGTGGAGGTGGTAGTGGTGGTGGAGGTGGTGGTGGAGGTGGTAGTGGAGGTGGTAGTGGTAGTGGTGAAGGCGGTGATTGTGGTAATGGCGGTGGTAGCGCTTGTGAGCTGCTATGGTTTATAGTTCCCCTTTACTTGTCTGTTGGGGATTTGTACATAAAAATTCGGTGCATTATTCGACAGAACAAGTTGGTATATGCGAGAAAAATATGGATGCAAGCGAAGAATATTTTGATGTTATTTATTCAAAGTGCAAATAGTATAATTAATATAAGTGTTGTGTTTGCTGTACAGCAGCAGGTAAAACACAGCCCTAAGAAAGTGCACAAATACTCACAATTCTTTGCTTCTGATCTATATACCACCTATTCCCGAAGTCTAAATAGATATATATTTTAGAATTTTACAATGTTTTATGTATCTATATAAAAAAGGCTATTTTGGTAACATCTATTACAGTATGTGAAGGGGAGGAGCAGTGCTGGGGATTTTGGCGGGGTGGGGGGGGGGGGCGTGGAAGAGGGCCAGGTTGTGGGGGGGGGGGAGAGAGGAAGAGTTAGTGTTGGGAGTAATCAGTGTGGGAGAGGGAAAGGGTGGTGCAGTGGTGGTGGTTTCTACTCAGGACACACAACATTCGAATTCTGACTCCTTGTTTTGCACTTATGAGCTCTCCCTTACACAACTTGCTCATCTTAAGCCTTATCCTACTAGTTTTCCTGGAACACAATCCGCCAGTCGGATTACAACCAGGTTCACCATTATTGCTAAGTGACTTAGGGCGAACAGTTAATTATTCGTGTTAATTGTCCCTTCCAGCCCAGGCCTTGAACCCGGGTCATTATTGCTACCGATGTGCTCAAGGTGATGGCTCTATCCGCTACAATACAAGGAACTATTCAAGGAAGAGGAGTGAACACAGCACATCCCCTTCTCACTGGGGAGAAGGGGATGTGCTGGGAAGTGCAGAAGAGATGTTTTTAAGTATGAAGATGGAGAGGTACAAGTGAAGGAATAGGTTGAAAATGGGAAATATGGTACGAGTAATGATAGGCGGGCTGTCCGCCTTGCTGACACTCACTATCTGTGTGTGTACTCAGTTAGTTGTGCTTGCGGGGTTGAACTTCGGCTCTTTGGTCCCGCCTCTCAACCGTCAATCAACTGGTGTACTGAGCCTACTAGGCTCTATCATATCTACACTTAAAACTGTGTATGAAGTCTGCCTCCACCACATCACTTCCTAATGTAATCCATTTATTAACTTCTCTGACACTAAACAAAATCTTTCTAATATCCCTATGGCTCATTTGGGCACTCAATTTCCACCTGTGTCCCATATTACGTGTGCCTTTTGTGTTAAATAAACTGTCTTTGTCTACCCTATCAATTTCTCTGAGAATCTTGCATGTGTTGATCATATCCCCCATAACTCTCCGGTCTTCCAGCGACGTGAGGTTTAATTCCCGTAGTGTCTCCTCATAGTTCATGCTCCTCAGTCCGGGTACTAGTCTGGTGGTAAACCTCTGAACCTTCTCCTATTTAGTTTTATGCTTGTCGAGATATGGACTCCATGTTGGAACTACATATTTCCAGGATTGGTCTGACATACGTGGTATACAAAGTTCTGAATGATTCCTTACACGAGTTTCTAAAGGCCGTTCTTATGTTGGCCAACCTGGCATATGCCGCTGATGTTATTCTCTTGATATGGAATTTGGGGGGGAAAGTCTGGCGTTATATCAACCCCCAGGTCTTTCTCTGATTCTAGAATAATTTCATCTCCCAAACAAAACCTTGTATCTGACCTTCTGCTCCCCTACATTTATCTTCATTACGTAAAATTTGCTCGGGTTAAACTCTAACAACCATTTGTTGTACCATTCCTTCAGTTTGTCCAAGTCTCCTTGAAGCCTCATGCTGTCCTCTGTCTTAATCCTTCTCGTAATTTTTGCATCATCAGCAAACATTGAGAGGAATTAGGCTATACCCACTGGAAGGTCATTAATGTATATCAGAAACAGGATAGGCTCGAGTATAGAACCCTGTGGGACTCCGCTTGTGACTTCACGCCAATCTGAGGCTCACCCCTCACAGTAATTATCTGCTTCCTATTGCTTATCCACTGGAGCACCTTACCAGTTTCTCTTACCTGTTTCTCCAACTTATGCACCGGCCTCTTATGGGACACTGTGTCAAAGGCTTTCCGACAGTCCAAGAAATTGTAGTCTGCCCAACCTTTTCTTTCTTGCTTTAACTGTCACCTGATCGTAGAATTCTATTAAACCTGTGAGGCAAGATTTACCCTCCCTGAACCCATGTTGGTGATGTGTCACGAAGTCCCTTCTCTCCAGATGTGTTACTAGGTTTTTCTCACGATCTTCTCCATCATCTTGCATGGTATACAAGTTAAAGACACTGGCCTGTAATTCAGTGCCTCTTGCTTGTCACCCGTTTTAAATACTGGGACTTTATTAGCCGTCTTCCATATTTCTAGAAAGTCTCCCATCTCCAGTGACCTACTATACACCATAGGGAGTGGCAAGCAAAGTTCTTCTGCATACTCTTTCAGTAACCATGGTGAGATTCCATCCGGACCCTAGCCTTATTCACGTCCAGATCCAACAGATGCCTCTTAACCTCATTTCTGGTAATTTCAAACCCTTCCAAGGCCTCCTGGCTTACTGCCACCTCTCCTAGCTCAAGGACTTCATCTCGCTCTATTGTGAAGACCTCCTGGAATCTCTTGCTGAGTTCTTTACATACCTCTTTGTCATTCTCTCTGTACCTGTCCTCACTCATTTTAAGTTTCATCACCTGTTGTTTCACTGTTGTTTTCCTCCTGATGTGGCCGTGGAGCAGTTTTGGTTCGGTCTTGGCTTTATTTGCTATATCATTTTCATACTGTCTCTATGCTTCTCTTCTCACACTGACATACTCATTCCTGGCTCTCTGATATCTCTTTGCTTTCTGCTCTTCTGTTATTTCGGGAGTTCCTCCTCGCCCTTTTGTTCCTTTCCTTTTCTTCAATACATGCCTCATTAAACCACGGATTCTTCTTTTGTTTCTCATTTGTTTTCTTTTGGGCCGGGATAAACCTGTTTACTGCCTCCTGATACTTTCGGTTGCCATTGTCCATCATGTCTTGTACAGTCCTAGTTCTGAGTTCTGTGTCCTGTGTATGTGAGGGTTTAAGTCAGTATATGTGTGTGTGTGTGTGTGTGTGTGTGTGTGTGTGTGTGTGTGTGTGTGTGTGTGTGTGTGTGTGTGTGTGTGTGTGTGTGTGTGTGTGTGTGTGCGCGCGCGCGCGCGCGCGCATAAATGTCAGCGTTATACGTATGTATTTACTATTTGTATTTATTATTTTTGCCTTCAGAATCGAGCTTTTATCTCTTGGTCCCCGCCTTTCTAACAGATTTATTTTTTCCTGTATTATATCTACTACATATATTTCTCTCTTAACACGCACACATATTCCCAAGAAGCAGCCCGAAGCAGTTGTCTAACTCCCAGGTGTGGAAGTTTAAAAATTTACGTTAAAAAAATACTGCTAGGTGAAGAGGCGCATCAGATGAAAGAAACTCTGTCCATTTGTTTCTGTCTCGGCCGGGAATCGAACTCTTAGGACTACAACCTCCCCCCCCACCCTACGAGCGCCGCGTGTGTACTCACCTAGTGGTGCTTGCGGGGGCTGAGCTCTGCTCTTTCGGCCCGCCTCTCAACTGTCAATCAACCAAGTGTTCCTAACCATTTTTTTCCACACACACACACACACCAGGAAGCAGCCCGTAACAGCTGTCTAACTCCCAGGTACCTATTTACTGCTAAGTAACAGGAACATCACGGTGAAAGAAACTCTGCCCATTAGTTTCTCCCGACCCCGGGAATCGAACCCCGGTGCACATGACTACGTATCAAGCGTGCTGTCCACACAGCCACCGGCCCTAGGTGGCGGGTGTATGAATGCCAGTCATAACGGGCGCTCCCAGATGGACTAAAATATTAATCTTAAGACTGGAAACAAATTAACATTGGTTGAAATACAGAATAAAAGGGTTTGTTGCATACATGCTGACCAAGATATTAACTACACCAAGCAACCGTTCACTTGAAGATATAATCATCTGAGCATTATCTTCGAACATAAAAGTTTCCAATAGCAACAGGTGTACTCACTGTACAATAAAAACTATCAATACATTTGAGACAAATAAAATCACTGAGAAAGGTGTGGAAGAATACACGCAGACTGCAACCCGTTCTCGCACTTTCTTACAGTCAATATTGACTTATTAAATAAGTGCATATGTGACATACTAATTTATTGTGAATATTTTAGTTTACCTTGAAAAGCGTCATAGAAAACACCGACCTCACATAACCTTCTTAGTATAAGATGCTTAGATAAGCATCTTATTGCTTCTTAATTACAATTACTTAACCTATTATAGGTATAGGTATAGGTTAAGTAATAATTGTAATTACGAAGCAATAAGATGCTTATCTTAACATACTAAAAAGGTTAGGTAAGGTCGGTGTTTTTTTATCAAGCTTTTCAAGGTAAACTAAAATATTCACAATAAATTAGTATGTCACATATGCACGTATTTAATAAGTCAATATTGACTATACGAAAGTGCGAGAACGGGTTGCAGACTGTTATGCAAGTACCGTGGGATTCGTTGCCGGCAGATTTTAAGATTGGCTCTCAAGGACAAAAGAATCAGACTAACCCAATCCGGTACGAATCAGACTAACAATGAAAAAGAGAGCATCTAAGCAACAGAAAACAGGGAGTTACTGTTCTCAAAACTTTATATACAATAACGTGTTGTCGGTATTCAGGGAGAGCATGATGCAAATACTTTCTAATTGCCAGCACAGATGAATGTAGAAACAAACTTGGTATCTAAGAGTTTCACATACTTCATAGACGGATCAGTAGACCAGTACAGACAAACATCTGGAGCTGCAGTTGAAGCAGGGAATTCAAGAGCAGTTGGAGACACTCAAAACAGGTGCTCAACTTTACAAAACAGGTGCTCAACTTTACAAACATAGATGCTAGCCATTAAACAGTATTTGCATCATGCTCTTACTGAATACCGACAACACGTTATTGTATATAAAAATTCGAGAAAAGCATCTCGCTGTTTTCTGTTGCTTAGATGCTCTCTTTTTCACTGGAGCACCTGACCTGTTATTCCTACCCGTTTATCTAACTTCTGTACAAGCTTTTGGAACCTGCTTTTCTATCCGCCGATTTTCTAACGCAATGAATAACTCATGACTTATTTCCAAGTCATACATGCTTTTAAAGTTGGAAATTGAGTTTCCCTCCACAATCTGTTCTTTTACGTCATTCCATTTAGTCACTACTCTTATGCTAAAAAAAAGCTTTCTAATATCTCTATGACACATCTGAGGCTCAAGTTTTCATATGTGCCTTCTTGTTCTATTGGTATTCATTGTAAACATTTCCACTTTTTTCGTCTTGTCAATCCCCTAAGTATTTAATATGTCTATATAAGGGTAGACGTATTCAGTCCCCCCTCCCACTATGCAGTCTACCCAGCCTTTGGCTTTATTTTCGTTACCTTATCGTGAAACTCCAGAAGGTTCGTCAGGCATTATTCCCCTTCTCTAAAGCCTTGTTGATGTTTGCTTAAACTTTATTCTTTCTAGGTGTCCAACTAGTCTTAACCTTATACTTCTTTCAAGTACTTTGCAAGGGATGTTTGTGAATTCGCCTCCAGTGAGTGTCACTGATCTGTAGTTAAGTACCTCTTATATATTTCCTTTCTCGTAGATAGTCGCCACACTCGCCTTCTTCCAGGAGCTGAGCAATTCTCCCTTTGTACGTGACTCATTAAAAATTGGTGCTAGAGGTATGCTGAGGGCCTGTGCTGCTACTTTTAACATCCACGGTGATGCACTATCTGGCCCAATAGCTTTGGTTACGTCTAGTGTTGCTAGCTGTATCCTTGCTTCCTCCGTTGTTACCTCAATATTTAATAGTCTCTCGTGAAGGGATGCCTCCTCATCTAGCTCTCTAGCTCTGGCAGCTGTTTAGGCTCAATAGTGAACACTCCATGGAAGCTGGCATTAAGTTCCTCACAAATTTCTTTATCATTTTCTGAATATTCGCCTCCCCTTTTTCGTAAAATAGTCACTTGGTCACTATGTGTGTGTATGTGTGAACCACCCAGCATATGTGTGTGTATGTATGTGTAAACCACCCAGCATATGTGTGTGTATGTATGTGTGAACCACCCAGCATATGTGTGTGTATGTGTAACCCACCCAGCATATGTGTATGTGTAAACCACCCAGCATATGTGTATGTGTAAACCACCCAGCATATGTGTGTGTATGTATGAACCACCCAGCATATGTGTGTGTGTGTATGTGAATGTCAGCATGTGAGTGTATTCACCTAGTTGTGCTTGCGGGGGTTGAGCTCTGCTCCTTCGGCCCGTCACTCAACTGTCAATCAACTGTTACTAACTAGTAACTAATTGTTTTTTTCACACACACACATCACCAGGAAGCAGCTGGTGATGTAACATCTGCCTAACTGTTACTAACTAGTAACTGTTAGTAACAGTTAGACAGCTGTTACTGTTACTAACTGTTACTAACTAGTAACTAATTGTTTTCACACACACACAAACATCACCAGGAAGCAGCTCCGAAACTGCTGTCTAACTCCCAGGTACCTATTTACTGCTAGGTAACGGGGGCATTCAGGGTGAAAGAAACTTTGCCCATTTGTTTCTGCCTGGTCCGGGAATCGAACCCGGGCCACAGAATTATGAGTCCTGCGCGCTGTCTTCTCAGCTACCAGACCCCACGTGTGTGGTGTGTGTGTGTGTGTGTGTGTGTGTGTGTGTGTGTGTGTGTGTGTGTGTGTGTGTGTGTGTGTGTCTATGAATGTCAGCGTGTGTGTGTGAGTGTATAATTCATGAGTGCGCGCGCTTGTGGTTGAATAAGTCTGTATCAGAGTTTATGTGCAGGAATTCATTAGTGTGTCCAGTGTGTGGTTATGTTGGCAGAGCAAACCTTGCCGTCAGCACCCACCACTGTCAATAACCTGGTAACATGTGTGCAGCCTCACTCCTTACCACCAACAATCCATGCTTCCGTGTTGTTGTTTAAGATTGGCTACCTGGAGCAGAGCTCTAAGTAGCACAGGCTATGGTGAGCCCGTGCTTCTATAAATGCTTAACAATTGTACAGTACATTCGAGGTGTAGACGGATGTTTATAGTCGATGGTCTCTTTAGTTTTCAAAATACAACTTTTTGTTTTAATTATTACCTTAATAGACAGTATATATGATCGCCATGTGAGGATCTCAGACAGGAACATCAATAATAATAATACTATTAACATCGTATATTGATTAGCTGACAATGGCGTGACTGTAACATTTTCTTTAATGCCAAACCGTTCTCTATGACTGTTTAGGTGGGAGACGCTTATAAATACGTAGATAAAGAGAGGCACACTCCCATAAGCTAGAAAAAAACTAAAGAATAAATGCTACAATTGTCATCAAATATATCTTTGTAAACGTCAACAGCAGCTTATGGTGCTGGCGACACAACCGGTAGGAAATACAAGTAACACAAATGGTAGTAGTGAGATCCGCAACACACCCAGTGCAGGAACACCAGAGAGGGACCTGTGAGCACCAGTAGAGAAGAAGTTGTAACAGAGAATGCTCTTTTAGAATTGTTTATTGATATCTGCCTGGAGCTGGATGCCATCCATAGCTTGTCCAAATCTGGCAAGAGAATCAGTGAATTTGCTAGGAAAATGGTGGGTAATATTGATGTAACATATTTTGTGATGGAAAGTCATGGAGGCTATTGCTTTGTATATATAGCTTTATGCTATATATATATATATATATATATATATATATATATATATATATATATATATATATATATATATATATATATATATATATATATATAGATATAACTGTAAATTACCACACCAACTAGCATATTTTCATTTAAACAAGCAGTTAATTATCTGGGTATGAGATATCCAAGATAAATGAGTGTCAGCGATAACTCCTATCACTTTTACTTTACCCTCATTAAAACTGAACTTGTATGAAATGTTAATGAGGATGAGGAACTGTAAATGACACGTGTTTTAACAATGGAGAACTTGAACCTATGGTTGGTTGCCCAGGTTCATGTAGTGTTAAATGTAGTTTAGGTTTTCCCTTTGGATGTGGCAATAGCCAACGATACAATAAAATGCAGCTAATATCTTGCCAATTGAAACTTGTCGTACTGCTATTGACCATTAAGCCACTGGGTGTCGTAATAACCTTCTATGGTTGAGTGCTCAATAACCCACTGTACTATATTTAATAGCATGGATCTCTAACCCAATCTGTGAAAGACCATAAATTACAGCACCGCTCCTGTCCCAGGTAAGTCCCCTACGGGCTCACCATAGCCCGTGCTACTTGAAACGTTTTGTTCCAAGTAGCTAAATCTTAAACAACAACAACTGTGAAAGACACTAGAAGATGTATGTATATTGGTAAACATTTAAAAGAACTTCATTCGCCTGCAGCTGAGTGCTCAATAACTCACTACACATATATGTTGTGTAACAGATCTCCAACTACTGGTTAGCATTATATAAATCAATGGCGACGTATGTGGTAGAAAATAGACTCAAAATAAACCTAGAAGACCGGCTGGATATCAAGGGAGTCACAGGTGTTGCTTGTACGTACGTAAGCCACGAAAAAAGGCTGATATGTTTGAAGTTATATATATATATATATATATATATATATATATATATATATATATATATATATATATATATATATATATATATATATATATAATGTCGTACCTAGTAGCCAGAACGCACTTCTCAGCCTACTATGCAAGGCCCGATTTGCCTAATAAGCCAAGTTTTCCTGAATTAATATATTTTCTCTAATTTTTTTCTTATGAAATGATAAAGCTACCCATTTCATTATGTATGAGGTAATTTTTTTTTATTGAAGTTAAAATTAACGTTTATATATGACCGAACCTAACCTAACCTATCTTTATAGGTTAGGTTAGGTTAGGTAGCCGAAAAAGTTAGATTAGTTTAGGTTAGGTTGGTTAGGTATTCGAAAAACAATTAATTCATGAAAACTAGGCTTATTAGGCAAATCAGGCCTTGCATAGTAAGCTGAGAAGTGCGTTCTGGCTACTAGGTACGACATATATATATATATGTCGTACCTAGTAGCCAGAATGCACTTTTCATCCTACAATGCAAGGCCCGATTAGCCTAATAAGCCAAGTTTTCCTGAATTAATATATTTTCTCTAATTTTTTTCTTATGAAATGATAAAGCTACCCATTTCATTATGAATGAGGTCAATTTTTTTTTACTGGAGTTAAAATTAACGTAGATATATGACCGAACCTAACCAACCCTACCTAACCTAACCTATCTTTAAAGGTTAGGTTACGTTAGATAGCCGAAAAAGTTAGTTTAGGTTAGGTTAGGTTAGGTAATCGAAAAAACATTAATTCATGAAAATTTGGCTTATTAGGCAAATCGGGCCTTGCATAGTAGGCTGAGAAGTGCGTTCTGGCTACTAGGTACGACATATATATATATATATATATATATATATATATATATATATGTCGTACCTATTAGCCAGAACTCACTTCTCAGCCTACTATGCAAGGCCCGATTGGCCTAATAAGCCAAGTTTTCATGAATTAATGGTTTTTCAACTACCTAACCTACCTAACCTAACCTAACCTAACTTTTTCGGCTACCTAACCTAACCTAACCTATATAGATAGGTTAGGTTAGGTTAGGTAGGGTTGGTTAGGTTCAGTCATATATCTACGTTGATTTTAACTCCAATAAAAAAAAATTGTCCTCAAACATAATGAAATAGGTAGCTTTATCATTTCCTAAGAAAAAAATCAGAGAAAATATATTAATTAAGGAAAACTTGGCTTATTAGGCAAATCGGGCATTGCATAGTAGGCTGAAAAGTGCGTTCTGGCTACTAGGTACGACATATATATATATATATATATATATATATATATATATATATATATATATATATATATATATTTGTGACGGTAACGCGTTGGTGTTCGGCTGTTCAAAAGCTAGGGGTATGGCCTCGTCACATATAGAAAAAAAAATAGAAAATCTGGAACTTCGTCTGTGGTAAGGTAAGGAGAAGATACACAAAACACAAGTAAATTTTAACAATGAAATTTTAATTACGTTAAAGAAAGCAAAGCATGAATAAAATGGACATACAAATTCGTATAATAAAATCAATCAAAGTAATAAGAATAATTAAATGGTAAAATGAAAAGTTACGTTCAGACAAATGAACAAATAACAAGAGTATGGCAAAAATAAAGTAAGTAGGTGCCGGAATATTGGCTTCAAGCTATCACTTCTCTTAGTACACGTAAGCCTGGGGCTTTAGTCTACCAACGAGACGTGTTAACCTGTCGAAAGCACGGGATATTCTGAAGACTGAGGTCGTGGCGGCCCCAGACATCAAGTAGTATGGTGGGTGGAGTGCAGTTGCAGCTAGACCCGTAGCCAATCAGCGATGAGCCGGCGACAAGACAGGTAGTTTGGCGGTTTGAGGTGGAGCAGGTGTTCCTGGCTGCATACGTTTTGCGCTCTGGCAAACCTTGCTGGTGTTGTCGTTGTTGGATTTTTCTTCTATACTTGTTTTATATAGATGTATCGACGTATTTTTGGAGGGAAGAGCAGGCTCAATCTCTTGAAGGAGATTATCGTCACAATATATATATATATATATATATATATATATATATATATATATATATATATATATATATATATATATATATATATATATATATATATATGTCGTACCTAGTAGTCAGAACGCACTTCTCAGCCTACTATACAAGGCCCGATTTGCCTAATAAGCCAAGTTTTAATGAATTAGTATATTTTTACTATTTTTTTTCTTATGAAATGATAAAGCTACCCTTTTCATTATGTATGAGATCAATTTTTATTTTATTGGAGTTAAAATTAACGTAGATATATGACCGAACCTAACCAACCCTACCTAACCTAACCTAACCAATCTTTATAGGTAAGGTTAGGTTAGGTAGCCGAAAAAGTTAGGTTAGGTTAGGTAGCCGAAAAAGTTAGGTTAGGTTAGGTTAGGTAGGTTAGGTAGTCGAAAAACAATTAATTCATGAAAACTTGGCTTATTAGGCAAATCGGGCCTTGCATAGTAGGCTGAGAAGTGCGTTCTGGCTACTAGGTACGACATATATATATATATATATATATATATATATTGTGACGGTAACGCGTTGGTGTTCGGCTGTTTAAGGCTAGGGGTATGGCCTCGTCACATAGTTATAAAAAAAAATAGAAAAACTGGAACTTCGTCTGTGGTAAGGTAAGGAGAAGACACACAAAACACAAGTAAACTTTAACAATGAAATTTTAATTACGTTAATTAAATCAAAACATGAATAAAATGCACAAACAAATTCTTATAATAAAATCAATCAAAATAATAAGAATACTTAAATGACACAATGAAAAGTTACGTTAAGACAAAATAACAAGAAGTGCAATATACAAGTAAATGGGAGGTGCTGGAATATTGGCTTAAGCTACCACTTCCCTCAGTACACGCTAGCGTCTAGCCGGGAGGAGTGGTAACAACGAGAGCACTGAACATTCTGAGGTAGGAGGGTGGGGCGACCCCAGACATCAAGTAGTATGGGGGGGCGAGTGCAGGTGCAGCCAGACCGGCGACCAATCAGCGGAGCCGGTAGCGATCAACATGTAGTTTGGTGGTTTGAGTCCGTACAGGTGGCTGGCTGCATATGTTTTGCTCACCCTGGCAAGCCTTGCTGGTGGTGTTGTTGTTGTTGGACATGTCTTCCATAGTCGTTTTATATAATTTCAACGACGTGTTTGTGGAGGGAAGAGCAGGCTCAATCTCTTGAAGGAGATTATTGTCACAATATATATATATATATATATATATATATATATATATATATATATATATATATATATATATATATATATTATATATATATATATATATATATTATATATATATATATATATATATATATATATATATATATATGTATATATATATATATATATATATATATATATATATATATATATATATATATATATATGTATAATATTTTCCTTTAGTTTTAAATGAAAAATCGATTGCTTTTTAACTAACAGGAATCGTTTTATCTAGATACCAAACTTAAATTACTAGGCATAGATATACTGTAAAGTATGCTGAAGACCATTTGGGGCATATTATATCCTCAAAGGACCTACTTTTAAATTTTTCTGGTGCTTTAGAACCTTGAAGGTCAGAACAAATGTCACTAGGAGTGAATCTGGTCTTCCTCATACCTGGTCGAAACTGAAGTTATTTAGCAGTCAATACCCAAGCTTGCATAGAAGTATATTATGAGGCCTACAAAATAATGACCTTGGAAAGCTTAATTGTAAATAGGAGAAATGTTCAAGATGTATCTTGGGAAGGGGAAGGGAACAGGAGAAAGTGCCAAGCCATTACGAATATATGGCACTTGGAAGGGATCAGGATAAGGATTTGGCAAGGGACGGGGCAGGGGACGGGGTAGTTAAGGAACTGTGCCAAATCATTTGGACGGTCGGGGATTGAACGCCGACCGGCATGAAGCGAGACCGTCGCTCTACCGTCCAGTCAACGCGGTTTGGTATGTATCTTGGGGTCTATCCTCGCACTCATTGTAATAAGTCATGAACTGCCAGTCAGTCTCAGCAAGAAGAGAGTAATTTGACCAGACCACACACTAGAAGGTGAAGGGACGACGACGTTTCGGTGAGTCCTGGACCATTCTCAAATGAATCGACTTGAGAATGGTCCAGGACGGACCGAAACGTCGTCGTCCCTTCACCTTCTAGTGTGTGGTCTGGTCAAATTACTTTAGCTACGTTATTGTAACTCATCGCCTG
Source organism: Procambarus clarkii (assembly GCF_040958095.1). Lineage (NCBI taxonomy): Eukaryota > Metazoa > Arthropoda > Malacostraca > Decapoda > Cambaridae > Procambarus > Procambarus clarkii. Next base: position 13,586,502 of record NC_091174.1, read on the forward strand.
CAGAAGAGAGGTTTCATAGGCCACACCCAACTGCCCCACGGTTGAACAGAGCCCACAGCCCCCACAGAGGAATGAGGTAGTCATCTCAATGCAAATTTAAGATTTCATCATCAAAGTAGTAACTGTCATAAATGTGGGATAACAGGTAGCGTACACGGTCAATGTCAGTGTGTATGCAAGTTATGTTATTAACAAGGCTCGGAAAGGATGAATACAAATAATGCCAAAATGCGGTAACTGTTGTAGAATACGAATGAGCCCTTATGCAATGCAATGTGGATGACGCTGTTTTCCTGTAAATAAGAAGAGATGCAGTAAGGTCACATCGTAATATGTTCAGCATGATGGAGAGGCAGGAAGCTGTGAACGAGCTCAAATATCTGAAAATGGTGTGCAGTAAAGAGGAAAAAAAGATTAAAATTAGAGCAGGTCAAAGAAGAAGCCTTAGAAGAGCTTTCAGATCCATGATGAAAGGCAAGCAGTCCAATGTGGAGTGGGCAAAGCGGCCCCAAGTGGTATTGATCTCAGCGATAATATATGCAGACGAAACCCTAGTCTTCCTGGGCTCGGGTCAGAAAAAGAAGCAAAAGAAATTAATAATGTACGAAGTGTGTATGATATTAAAATAAAGAGTGAGGAGAACATATGAATTAGGAGACGAACAGGGTAAATGTTCAGTGATGCAAGTGACTATGTAGTGAAAATTGTTTAACATCCCCCTCACCTTCCCGATGGCACAGTGGAGGGAAGAGTAGAGTGAGTTGTTGAGGAAATACCTCTTTCCCTAAGTAAGTCACTCAGCGCACTGACTGTGTTAGAGGAGGCAGTCAGGAGAATGTGGTGGCAGCGCTGAACGGGAAGGGGGGGGGGAGGACGTCTGAGTGAATGAAGGTAAAAAAAGGTGTGCGCCTCACTTGACAAATCAAATTAGCAACAACACTGAATATTGATGAAGCGAGCGACGTGTGAGGCAGCTGGAGTTCACCCCGACCTCCAGAAGATGAGTTCTCCCTGAGTGAGAGAGTGGGTGCTCTGTACTAACCTAATTGTCCTTACGATTTCTGTTCATTCTATTTGTTTACTACTCTAACACTGAAAAAAAAGGTCTAATGTCTCTGTGGCTTATTTGGGTACTTAATTTCCACTTGTATACCCTTGTCCGAGTACCACTCAATCCAAGTTAATATTTGTCTACCCAGTAAATTTCAATTAAGATTCTGTGTGGCAATTATATCTCTTTAAACACACTAATCAGTCGATAAAGGCAGTGTCTGGGATGCTCCCGGACGCATGTTCGAATCCTCGTAACGGCCCTTGTGGATTTGTTCATATCTCTTTAAACTCCCTTGTCTTCAAATGTCATGAAGTTCAATGCCTTTACTCTTTTTCATAAACCACATCTCTCAGCTCTTTTACTGGTTTTCTGGCATTACTCTAGACTTTCTTCAACATAGTTTTGTGTTTAATGAGAAAAGTAGTGTCACAAACTCCTTCATCTCCCAGGGTCACAGAGGAAAAACTACAGCACAGAAGAGAGAGATGAGTTCACACCCAACAAACATATCTGAAAATGAACACTGGACGCCGTTCTGGACCATTATCAAGTCGTGTAACTGAAAAAGTGTGTTTGAAAGTTTAGAGTAAGAGTGAGACGAAGGTAAGAACAAGAGAATAGGTAATGTATAAGAAATGTTGAAAGTAAGGGAAAAAAAGGATGAATATGAATAAGGTAAATAAGAAGTTAGAAAAATAGGAAGGTAAAAGTAATAAAAGAAAACTGCAGGAGGCCAAATGGCGAAGAGAAAAATCCAGTAACCTAAGATACAGAAGGGAAAGAGCCTACAGGGGCTAAAGGTAAGTCACATCACGTACATTAAGAAGGTTAGAGCATATAAGTACGTTCTGTGAAAGCGAAGACTCAACCGCAACAAAGCCAGGACTAAAGTTCATGTTGGACCATTAGCATTTACACGACTTGATAATGGTCCAGGACGGACCAAAACGTTGTCGAATCATCATTTTCACATTTTCACATATGTTAGTTTGGTGTGAACTCTTGGGCCACGTTATTGTAGCTCATCGTCTGCAGAGAGGGGGAGTTTGTGGGGTTGAAGATAAGACGGAGGTGCAACTTCAGCCTCGACTCGTCCCACCCAAACACTGACCTAGACAATCACCAAAGCACCCACGTGTACTTAAACAAACACACAGAGGAACGCCTGCCCTCGCAGTATTTTTGTATAGAGGCTTCAGTCGGGGTGAGGGAATAATTTCCAACATCTGTTGACATATATAATGCACTTGTGTTGCCATAACCTGACTGGTCACAAGTAATGCTGATACCTGCGCTGTGGAATTTCCTGAACCATTCACGCTACACACTGGCGTGAATGCCAGTGTGTACTGGCTGACTACAGTCAGCCTAGCACAGTAAATTCCTCCTCCAATATGTGTTTGCCCTCCAGACACTATGAGTTCCCCACAAAGGTTCCAGTGCTAATATGGCACTATAAATCACCATCAACACCACTGTAACAGCACTCAAAGGCTGACTGAACCACCTACACGGGTTTTACCGATAACATGGCACTGTTAATTCACTGTCACTGCTACTAGGCACTGTTAGTCCTTGTCACTGTTGTCTATAACTCCTTAATGTTTGTCAATCAGCCGATGTTGCACACTTCAACGACAAGGAAGGCTCTGAGGCTCATTCACTCAGACACCTCGGTTATGTAAATCCCTGCTGGGGCCTTGTACTTGAACTGGGTCACGACTCCAACCACAGACCTCACTTGATTGTGTGTCCTTCTCCGGCGCACACTAGGAACTCGGCGTCCACACCTTGGAAGAAATTGGTCACTCAATCAGCGTAGAAAAACCACAGCCATCGAAGTAGCCTTATAACTCAGCTTGTAGTCCCGACTTCGACGAAGTGCATCATTAAACAAGTGAAGAAGACCAAGCAGAGCTCAAGATGACAGATGCTGGCTCAAAGGCTCCCACACAGTGAGTGACATCCCTGGGCCAATCGTAGCTCCACCTTGCACAACGTCTTGTATAGGCCTCTCATTGATTAGCTGTCACTCCCGGCGTCTTGGGCCATTTCCATGTCAACGTCATATAGCACGGTTCTTTAAGTTTCCAACGTCGTCAAGCTTGGACGGGAAAAGAAACCTCGGCTCTGATTCCTTCCAGTCCCTTGTGACAAATAGTAACCCTTTGTAGCATTAAAATCGCATTCATACCGACCATACCTATGTTCGCCTAGATTAATAATGATGACAAATACAATAAACACTAGAAAAGGGTACAAAAGCATGAACAACTCTTAATATAGTTGTGGCCTTAGCTAAGCTTTGGGTGGAATCATGAAAGGACTTCACGCCGGTACTACACAAAATTGA